>NC_060158.1:22119787-22122745 GCF_021292245.1 Micropterus dolomieu | reverse complement strand
TGTACGTCTCTATTGTCACCATGATCAGTTGCTCTGGCGTGGTGGGTCCTGTCTGTATTTTACAATGTTGTGCTTTCTGTGGATGTGGCAGGGTTTTCCCTGGGCTATACTTATGCTGACAAACATGAGCAGCCCAACTGTTGTGCTGTGGCACAACACGCTGCTATTTGGGGTTTGCTCTCCCAGCCCTCAGTGCACTTACTGGAAGAAAGTAAGACATATATCGCAACGTCTGTGTGTGTGTGTGTGTGTTTGGCTTTGTGTGCGTATGAGTGTTATGTCTGGGCTTGTTCATATGTGCACCTCCCCCCCCCACATACACACTCCCCGTGTGCCTACTCAAACCTCTGGCTGGTCTGTTTTAATCATTTTGAGACTATTACATAATGCAATAAAACATTACAATTACCACAAGCTAAACATCCAGAACACACATTGGAGAATCTGCAGGCTTGGCATCTTATCCAGCCGTGGGGTTTTAGAGATGATGGGTTTAGGGGATGTGTGTGGAGAGGGACGGGGAGAGGGATGATTTCCAGGGAAATGGTAAATCACTTAGGGAAGGAAACACAGGGGAAAAACAAAGAAAGGAGGAAATGCACCTGCCAGACAGCGCAGCAGCCCTTGGCCAGCAACTCCACACGTTATGTCATAGTTCTGTGCTCCGCTGACTTACAGGTGAGGAGAGTGAAGAAAGACAGACAGTTTTGCCAAAGGTGGTACAGTTCTACTCTTTTCTACACACAATCATTTTTGGAGTTCCTAACTTTAAAAAAATAGCTTAATGTGGCTCAATTAACAAGAAGTTAACTTTGCTTCTAATCAAGTCTAACATAAACAAATGCTTCCTGCAGTGCTATGCAGTATATCTTTAGTTTATCTTACACACACATGCACAAATAAACAAACACAGATACTGAGTTAATGTGCCCGCTAGCATTGTTTATACAATGTATAGTGTAAGCCAAAACCAACAGAATATAGTCTCAAAGAAGTGGAATAGATATGATCTCTTCTCTGTCTGTAAATATACTTAAATTATGTCATGACTCCTTTACACAGTAGCTTTTGTCATATGTCATCATGTCTGCTGTATTAGGGTCACACACAGGAATAAGCGCGCACACACACACACACACACGAGCAAGGGAGGAGTATAGTAACAAGCGAGTGTGGTATGAGTCAGAGCAAGATTTCAATCTGCTAATCCACTCAGCAAGCAGCACATATCCTCCAATATCCTCTTTGTTTACTTGCTCAGGCTGCTGTTACTCTGGTTTCTCCATCTGTTTCTGTTGTGTTTGCCTTTCTCACTCTTTCTCTGTCTGTCTTTTCTCTTTTTTTATGTCTCTCTTATTTGTCAGGCTCCCATGCACTTCCTCCAGCCAATTTATTTGTATCAAGAAACACTGCCAAAGTACATTTTCAAAGCCGATAAAAGAGCAGTTTAGACATTTAAACCACCTTTAAATAATAATTTGGCGGGTGAATCCAGTCAATTAACAATAACATGACTCTGCAAGCGTGAGAAGTGAGAGAGGAGATAGACAGAGACAAAGAGTGAGTGAGACGGAATGATCGAGGGGGGGAGGGGGGAGCGAAAACACTGGACGCTTGTTTCACACGTGCACACTTGTATGTGGGATTGAACACAACAGTATTTCCCACAATCAGCTTCCATGTCTGACTGCACGCTGTAGAAAATCAGGTCACACTTTATAAGAATGCACACATCACAGATAAAATACGATTACAGAGCAACTCCGTCACATAATGTCAGCTGCGTGCAACAGTTGCACAGAAGTTGAATGAAAGGAATTGTTAAAAATTACCATAAACAAAGATTCTGATCATTCCAAAGTTTGGCAGCCTTGTTCTCATAATATTTTATTTTGGGAAATACACTTATTCGCTTTTTTAAGAGATGAGAAGATCGATACCACTCTTGTATCTGTACTGTAAATATGAAGCTGCTCGCCAGCAGCCAGTTAGCTCAGTCCAAAGGTAACTAAATCTGACTACCAGCACCTCTAAAGCTCACTAATTAACAAATTGTATCTCATTTGTTTTATTTCATACAAAGACTGAAGTGTAAAGTGTTTTTAACAGGGGTTCAATAACGGACTATTTCTTGTTTGGAGGCAATATATTGTGTTATTTAGTGAGCTTAGAGGTGCTAGTAGGTGGATGTTGTTACCTTTGGGCCGAGCCAGGCTAGCTGTTTCCCTCTGTTTCCAGTCAGTGAATGGAAGTGAAACAATATTACATTACTTATTGCATTAGTTATCCAAAGGAGATCACATAGAATAGCCTACATGTATGAGAGTTCAGAGATACAGTAGCTTTGGGGAACAGTTTCCCCCACATCAGAGTCAGAAACTAATAAATGGTTTAGTACAGACCTTTTTTAAAACTATTTGGTGAAGTCAGAAGTTATGTCAAACAGCAGTATTAGGCTATTTTGGCTCAAATGTGTAGTGTCTACGGGATCAGATAATATAATCATGATCTCATAGACATCTAGGAATTTAGGAAAATTTACCAAGTAAATTAAAGATTGGGGGGGGGGGGGGGGCATTTCCCAAGCTTTGTCTGGGGAGAGGCCCACAGTCTGAGACTTTGAAAGCCCCTGCATTACAGTATATACAGCACAGAATAATAATAATAATAATAATCCTTATTTGTAGAGCACTTTTCAAAAACAAGTTACAAAGTGCTTTAACAAGTGTAAAGAATAATACAAAAAAAGATAAGAGCATGAAAATTTAATATAAAATTAGTAAAATACAATAAAATAAAAGGGATAAAATAAAGTCAAATAAGATCGGGAAAAGCTCTCCTATAAAAGTATGTTTTAAGAAGGGACTTAAAAGAGTTCACTGACTCAGCCGACCTGATTTCCTCGGGCAGGCTGTTCCAGAGCTTCGGGGCCCTGACAGCAAACGCTCTGTCCCCTTT
>NC_060158.1:22115461-22119687 GCF_021292245.1 Micropterus dolomieu | reverse complement strand
GCACTTTTCAAAAACAAGTTACAAAGTGCTTTAACAAGTGTAAAGAATAATACAAAAAAAGATAAGAGCATGAAAATTTAATATAAAATTAGTAAAATACAATAAAATAAAAGGGATAAAATAAAGTCAAATAAGATCGGGAAAAGCTCTCCTATAAAAGTATGTTTTAAGAAGGGACTTAAAAGAGTTCACTGACTCAGCCGACCTGATTTCCTCGGGCAGGCTGTTCCAGAGCTTCGGGGCCCTGACAGCAAACGCTCTGTCCCCTTTAGTTTTCAGTCGAGACTCTGGAACAGACAACAGACCTCTGCCCGAGGATCTCAAGGTACGTGCTGGTGCGTATGGGACTAAAAGGTCAGAAATATAACAAGGCGAGAGGCCATGAAGAGCTTTAAAAGTGATCAATAGAATTTTAAAGTCAATTCTAAAACATACTGGGAGCCAGTGTAATGAAGCTAAAGAATGATGTCTGACATAAAAATGGGAAGACGCTGCTGTTCTTCTGGTGCAAATCACTCCGCAGCAGAAATCCACAGCATTTTTGGAAAATATGGGGTTAATTTTGAGAAACACTAGCAGTTACAATAACACAATGACAAAGAGGCTGCAATCATATCCACCATGTTATTATTATTATTATTATTATTATTATTAATATTGAGGCTTTCCTTATATAAAACTTTTGGCCTGTTTTCCAAGATTTACACTGTGTAAAATTAATATCCAGAAATGATACAAGAAAACAACCTAATGGGAAAGACTGGTGTGTGTATGTAATGAGATGTCACTGTCCCTGTGGATCCAGTGTAGTAATTAAAGTTGTGTGTGTGTGCCTGTGTGTGTGAACATACATTACTATCAGGCCTGTCATCGCAGTGGTAACACAGGGTGCCTGGAAGGAACGCTGGGTACATTTGTGTTTGTGTTGTGGGCAACTATTCCTGTGTATGTGTGTTTGCGGACTAATTCAGAGGTACCGGGGCACATGAAGGGCGCAGGGCATTTTCTGGTCTTGGAATATGTTGGGACATACTCTGTGAGCATGTGTGTGTGTGTTTTTATGTGCTTGTGTGGCAGTAAGTTTCCTTCCTGAAGACATCTGCTCCTGAGCTTCTTTCACAGCTGATGTCCCTCATCAGTGTTCAAGGTTACAGTCTGGAGATGTTTAACGGTGTGTGTGTATGTGTGGATGATGTAGGTATGTTGTATGTAAGTGTGTTAACTATAAAATATAGCACAGCGTTTGTTTCCACTAGGGTGGATTTATGACATTCATATAAAAGTTTGTTTTCATGTACTCCCAAGTGTTTCCATTGCATTTAGGACTGCAGTTGTACTGTATCTGCCGGATGATGCGTGTACACACTTGTGCGGGTATGTGTGTGTCATTGCTGAGTCGAGTGTAATCTCTGTCTAGGTCCGTCGCCATACTTTAAATCTCATGAATCCTTGGAGGTCTCACTTTCTCTCTTTTCCTCTCTCCCTTTCTCTTTCTCACACAAACACACATGCACACACACAAACGTACACTGAGCTCACGGGGCCTCTATCGTCATCTGTACCACCAGCAGGCTCCAGTACTCATACTGTAGGCCAAGACCAACAGACAAAAAATAGACAGTCGCAAAATAACCGAGTTGTCCTCCGCAGTCTGGCCTTTCCTGCCTGCCAACTTTTCCTTTTCACTTCACTTGACATGAGACTGAAATCGTGTGTTATTGTCCAAACTATATTCCATTGTGACAGATTGATGGAGTATTTATTCTTTTAACTACAGATTAATGGACTTGCTCCTCCACACAGATGTGCACACAAGAAGGAAATACCACCAGACTGTACCTTTGCACATGGGCACTGATGAAATGCAAGCCCTAACTGAGAAACATTAAAAGGTTGATATTAAGCCGTTGTTCATTTTGAATCGAGCTGTCCTAATACAAGTAAAAACAAATCTGCCAGTAGAGTGGGTAGTGAAATTATTTGTCTCTGGTGATCAGCTGGAAACATAAGGAATTGTTTCTAAGAAATTCCTTAAACTGGTGAAACTGCATTGGAAATAACTGGAATTTTCACATCCAGCTGACTTGTTGTTCCTTGACTGAATATAAGGCCACATGGCAGCACACTGCATGACCTGAACAAAGATTGAACCCAGGATCAAGGCTTGTTACAGTATGTTTGATACCCACCCCACCTATATTTAACGTGGTACCAGCATAGAGAGGGAAAGACTTCCTGGGATTAAATCAGGCTCTCCAGCGTGCCATTACACCTCATGCTCCTCTCACTTCTTTATTTTAGATCGCACTAGTTAGAAAGCCAACTGACTGATTGGCCCAGACAGCCGTGTGGAGGCTTTTTTAGAGGGGTGCAATGAAATCCTCCAGAAACACGAGTCAGTGGTTATAGCTGGGCTTAAATGCAGTAGCACCAGCTGTGACCCGTCTCTCACCCGATCCATAGTCAGTTGTACCATCCTGGAAAATATTACCTTTGGTTGACCCCAGTCTGTGCTTATAGGTTTAAATTTAGTGTGGGTGGAGAAGTCACACCTTTTTATGTGTAATATTGGTGATTGTGTTGTGGTTTTCCTCTTTGCCAGTGTTTATTTCTTCCAAAGAGTGTAGGACAACATGAATGTAACATCAGTGAAATTTTGACAACAGGCTTTAGCTGAGGTGGACAAACCAAGCAGCGTCCCAAATTAAATTACTAAAAAATCTTCTAAAGGGGAAAATTACACACTAGAAGAAGTGAATTTAGCTGCTGGGACCCCAGGTTCATCTGGAAAAATGCACTGAATGAGTTGGGAGAAGTTTCTTAGTTGGAGCCAGCATCTAGTAGTCATGAGATGAACTGCATTTTAGGATTATTTTGCAATGGCCTCAAAAGTCTACTTTATTATTCCTTTGATAATTACTTGATTTATTAATTTTTGTTGTTGTTTATTTAATCTTGCAATAACACATGTCTGACCACTTGATAGCAGCGGAAACAAGCTATAAACACAACATTGACGTATTATCACCTTTTAAATTGATGTGGAGAACCTGTTAGCAGGTTAACAGTACTAGTTGTACATTCAGCAGATGCAGAGCAGCTGATGACTATAAGTTGCTTTTGGCTCTGTTTATAGTCTTCACAACTCCTGATGGAAATACAGTATCCGGCTCTTTAGCTGCTAAATGCTCCAATGTTCACTAGCTAGTTGCTAACTTGCTAACTTTTCTATTATGATGTGATGGGCAGGTAGGTACAATGGGTTTTTAGAGCTTTTTTTGCCCCCCAAAAAAGCTGCTGCTGTGGCTGAAAACGACACTGTGAGAGTGAACCAAATCAATGAGTTAAGAGTCACCAGTTAGATTGATAATGCTTATAGATGACTTTGAGATTCTCATGCCAACCAATGCCAAACGATTCTTACGATTCTACTGGTTTGTCTTTACAGCCTCTTTACAGACTCTTTTCCTTCACGCCAGTGTTTCCTTGACTAGGTCGCCTTTAAGAAACATCTGCTGAGCTGTCTGCTTATTATTAAGTCGGAGGATTAAGCATAGTAGTAGTAGATTCATGATGCCCTTTGCTAAGGCCATCAAAACAGAATTAGACAGTTGCAGTCAACTGGGGACTCTTGGGAATTTGCAGTTGATGCTTTGCAGCAGTACAACAAAAAAATACAGTGCGGTTTTTAGTATAATTGCTGTGGATTAGGCCCAGTGTAGCCTGAGCTGGCCCAGTGTTTTTCTGTTTGGAGATGTGTAGATGGTGCAGTAAATGTTGAGGGATTAGTCAAAGCTGAAGGGTCACAGCACTAATCTCATTATGGCGGGGGAGGATCTGACCACTCCTGAACGACTTCGCAGACAGCCTCAACACTGGGGGAATCCCTGTTTCACTGCAGAGGACACTCCCATGCACACATGCACATGTGTGCTAATGCATGTACAGGTTTTTCCGTTGTAGTTTTCTGCTACAAATGCATATTTTAGTTAGCAGTTAATTTATTCCTTACACTCTAAAGTCAATAAAGTAATTTTTAACTGGCATTTTAACCCATTTTTGAGCCTTAGAGTTAAATCTCTCTGGCCATGTTCTAATTATAGAGCTAGCCTGGTATACTGGGATCTTACACTTGCAGTTATAGGTTTTGTGTGTTTATTTCTCACAAGTGGTTTGTTGTAATCATATTAGATTAACACAGAAAATTCTGCTGGAGGATCCCCCCC
>NC_060158.1:22112983-22115430 GCF_021292245.1 Micropterus dolomieu | reverse complement strand
CCCCCCCCCCCCCCCCCCGCTTTAAGAAAATGTAAACTTTAAGATGGAATATGGGACTAAATGACTCGTTATAGCTGACATTGTGCAGTGCATGTGAGGTCATGGTGAAACATTTGGACAAGAACAGTGAGTCTTCCAAAACAAAACAGTAAAACTCCAAGAGAACCTATAAATGAAATGTCTCTGCCTCTCTGTCTTTCCTTCATCTGTCTGTCTGCACTCAGCAAACACAGGCATTGGCTTACACACACACACACACACACACACACACACACACACACACACACACACACACACACTCACTCTCTGCTCAAGCCACAATGACACATCCCAAGTGTTTCAGCTTTTCTTGTGACAATAATAAAACCTAGGGCCAGGAAAAAAAGGAGAATGACCATCAAAAGACACGTGGAGTGGCAAATCCTCCCTTCAAAAACCATCCTTTCATTTATATTTTCCTCTCCTTCCTCTTCACTTATTATTCCCACAGCTACTGCTCCTTCGCTTAGACCAGTGGAGGGCCTCCAATTAAGATGTGTTATCTTCCTTGTTTGTGTTTTGCTGTTATTTCAGTCTCCCTCTAGAGAGATGCAGGCACTGAAGCAGTGTTGTTAGGCCAAAGTTTTTGGCCCAGATGTTGAAGGTCAGAGGGATTTGTTTGAATTATTTCCAGCTTGAGTGCACCATCACTCCAGGCACTCAGTGTTAAGACAGCTGGAGCCCTTTGTGCCAATGGGAAAATGGCCCGTTGATTATTTTGCATGTCAAACTCTGTTTACTCTGGAGCTAAAGGGTAATTACGTTGACTTTGTTAGCAACTATCAGCTGATTACAGGGTATTGCCATGACGACATTAATGCTGGCAAGACTGCGAGAGTGTTGGTTCAAATGTTCAAATGTACTTCTGGAAGTTTTAAAAAATCACAAGTGAAGAAGTGTTCTTTATGAAATAAATGAAGTCATTTGATTCAAAGAAATCTGTGAAAGAAGAGGATTTTCTTTGGAAACAAATACAGTTTCCTCCGCTAACTGACTAGTCTCACAAAATGTTATTTTAGAATGAACTGCCATATTAAACCACTTGTGAAGATAGTAAATTCATACATAAAAACAGTGTGGTTTCTTTGTTTTTTGACATTTGACACTACTATATCCAACATCCTAAACATGTTACATATGGAGCAATGTAATTATATGACCCTACCTCTGAAGTCTGTTATGGCCTTCAGCCCTAGCACAAATACTGTGTCCTTACAGCTTATGGCATACCGTACATTATCTGTATCCAGCTAGGGTAATGAATCAGTCATGTTCATTCCAACATACGTAACAGGTCCTCAGCGGTTCCTATGCAGCTGTGATACTTTAGTTTTGAGTACAAGGGCTGTCCCCGACTAAGGATTTACATAGTCGAATCAGAATTGTCAAGTCTTGCCTAAAGTCGACCCATCGTGCGGGGGGACGCTTTAATCTTGAGAAGCTGCAGAGCTGCAGTTTCTATTCATTCAACTTACACTGTAAATTTCCAGCTAAACTGATGCTTATTGATGACCCTTTTCTCTCTCTCTCTCTCTCTCTCTCTCTCTCGCCTGCTGTTCACCAGTCTTGTGCAGAGTGTAGCGTACTCCACCTATTGAAGCATCGAATCTTTGACTATTCGGGGTCAGCCCTATTTGAGTCCATAACTCAGTAAAGAGAAATACAGCAATGTAACTATGAAATAATAATAAATAAAAATAATACATCTGGCAAATATTTTGTGACTGGCTTGATGTGTTAGGAAGGGAGATACCACACTCCACACAATTCAGTATAAAATAACTGCAAGGAAGACAGACTTCTTAGTTTTAATGAGTCATTGCCCATTTTTATAGAATTATAGAATTTAAAAAATGTATTTTCTGAACATTTCATTCAGTATAAGTTCATATTCATTGCTGGTTGTTCTCCTTGCAAACTCTATAGGCCTAATTATAACAAAGTGTTCCCACTTTTTCACACCTGACTGCATCACTACTGTTACACCACAATGAATTACGGCAAGTTTAAGGCTTATCGCTGCTGCTGAGGTGCTCCTGACGGACAGCAGACATTTTTAGTAAAGGTCACCCTGACAGCCCAGCTCACGGCCTGATGAAGAACATGAACATGGCACGTGACCGACTACACGAACTGTTGACTCTCAAGGGCCAGGCGGAGTATTCCTTACACCATTAAGTGGCCACTTGATTTCCAGGGAAACCTAGAGAAATGAGGAAATCAGGCCAAACTGGCTGTTTGAAAAGAGGAGGTCATAGCACCTGCCACCTGTATGTGTTCTCCTCCGTTTAAGAAAGATAAAATTAAACCACATGAAGACAGTTTTAGTGCCTCTCAGACATAGAGTGTGAATTGATCTGGCTGGTCTATGTTCCACAGCTAGTAGCTGTGCCAAAATGATCTCTGCC
>NC_060158.1:22045991-22112883 GCF_021292245.1 Micropterus dolomieu | reverse complement strand
ACACACACACACACACACACACACACACACACACACACACACACACACACTCACTCTCTGCTCAAGCCACAATGACACATCCCAAGTGTTTCAGCTTTTCTTGTGACAATAATAAAACCTAGGGCCAGGAAAAAAAGGAGAATGACCATCAAAAGACACGTGGAGTGGCAAATCCTCCCTTCAAAAACCATCCTTTCATTTATATTTTCCTCTCCTTCCTCTTCACTTATTATTCCCACAGCTACTGCTCCTTCGCTTAGACCAGTGGAGGGCCTCCAATTAAGATGTGTTATCTTCCTTGTTTGTGTTTTGCTGTTATTTCAGTCTCCCTCTAGAGAGATGCAGGCACTGAAGCAGTGTTGTTAGGCCAAAGTTTTTGGCCCAGATGTTGAAGGTCAGAGGGATTTGTTTGAATTATTTCCAGCTTGAGTGCACCATCACTCCAGGCACTCAGTGTTAAGACAGCTGGAGCCCTTTGTGCCAATGGGAAAATGGCCCGTTGATTATTTTGCATGTCAAACTCTGTTTACTCTGGAGCTAAAGGGTAATTACGTTGACTTTGTTAGCAACTATCAGCTGATTACAGGGTATTGCCATGACGACATTAATGCTGGCAAGACTGCGAGAGTGTTGGTTCAAATGTTCAAATGTACTTCTGGAAGTTTTAAAAAATCACAAGTGAAGAAGTGTTCTTTATGAAATAAATGAAGTCATTTGATTCAAAGAAATCTGTGAAAGAAGAGGATTTTCTTTGGAAACAAATACAGTTTCCTCCGCTAACTGACTAGTCTCACAAAATGTTATTTTAGAATGAACTGCCATATTAAACCACTTGTGAAGATAGTAAATTCATACATAAAAACAGTGTGGTTTCTTTGTTTTTTGACATTTGACACTACTATATCCAACATCCTAAACATGTTACATATGGAGCAATGTAATTATATGACCCTACCTCTGAAGTCTGTTATGGCCTTCAGCCCTAGCACAAATACTGTGTCCTTACAGCTTATGGCATACCGTACATTATCTGTATCCAGCTAGGGTAATGAATCAGTCATGTTCATTCCAACATACGTAACAGGTCCTCAGCGGTTCCTATGCAGCTGTGATACTTTAGTTTTGAGTACAAGGGCTGTCCCCGACTAACGATTTACATAGTCGAATCAGAATTGTCAAGTCTTGCCTAAAGTCGACCCATCGTGCGGGGGGACGCTTTAATCTTGAGAAGCTGCAGAGCTGCAGTTTCTATTCATTCAACTTACACTGTAAATTTCCAGCTAAACTGATGCTTATTGATGACCCTTTTCTCTCTCTCTCTCTCTCTCTCTCTCTCTCGCCTGCTGTTCACCAGTCTTGTGCAGAGTGTAGCGTACTCCACCTATTGAAGCATCGAATCTTTGACTATTCGGGGTCAGCCCTATTTGAGTCCATAACTCAGTAAAGAGAAATACAGCAATGTAACTATGAAATAATAATAAATAAAAATAATACATCTGGCAAATATTTTGTGACTGGCTTGATGTGTTAGGAAGGGAGATACCACACTCCACACAATTCAGTATAAAATAACTGCAAGGAAGACAGACTTCTTAGTTTTAATGAGTCATTGCCCATTTTTATAGAATTATAGAATTTAAAAAATGTATTTTCTGAACATTTCATTCAGTATAAGTTCATATTCATTGCTGGTTGTTCTCCTTGCAAACTCTATAGGCCTAATTATAACAAAGTGTTCCCACTTTTTCACACCTGACTGCATCACTACTGTTACACCACAATGAATTACGGCAAGTTTAAGGCTTATCGCTGCTGCTGAGGTGCTCCTGACGGACAGCAGACATTTTTAGTAAAGGTCACCCTGACAGCCCAGCTCACGGCCTGATGAAGAACATGAACATGGCACGTGACCGACTACACGAACTGTTGACTCTCAAGGGCCAGGCGGAGTATTCCTTACACCATTAAGTGGCCACTTGATTTCCAGGGAAACCTAGAGAAATGAGGAAATCAGGCCAAACTGGCTGTTTGAAAAGAGGAGGTCATAGCACCTGCCACCTGTATGTGTTCTCCTCCGTTTAAGAAAGATAAAATTAAACCACATGAAGACAGTTTTAGTGCCTCTCAGACATAGAGTGTGAATTGATCTGGCTGGTCTATGTTCCACAGCTAGTAGCTGTGCCAAAATGATCTCTGCCAAATAGAAACAACGAGAAATACTGATGATGGTAACCTGACACAGTAAATGTGAAGTCAGTTGGGTTTGACACTGTGGTTGATTGTCTCCTACAACCTGACCCAGATCTACTGTATGGGTAGAGAGGGGCTCTCTGTGATTGAGGTTTATTACAAAAATGAAGTGTCATTATGATTGTCTGTTTTATATGTAAGTTTGATGACTGGCCAGGTAATGATTGGAAGCACACGTCTTCATTTTAGCTGATGCTTTTATCCAAAGCGACTTACAATTGCTATATAGGTCAGAGGTCACACACCTCTGGAGCACCTAGAGGTTAGTGTCTTGATGTCTCACAGTGGATTCCAACCTGGGTCTCTCACACCACACATGCCGTGTCATATCCGCTGCTCTATCACCACCCAGTACACTGTGTAGATTGGCTACTGAAAAAGGTGGGTGGGTAATTGAGCAGGTGGATTACACCGTACTGATTCAAGATCAATTTTTGTAAGAACAAGTTGAGATTAAAACGGTGAATTCAGTTTGTAACGGACCCATGGTCAGCTGGCTTGTATCTGCGAGTGTAACGTTAGTGTTTGTGGAAATGGAAGCGTTGGCAAACGGAAGCCCAGCGCTGCCAAGAGAAAGAAGAAATAGGATAAGGAAGAGAAAGAGAAAGAAGCAGCTGCAATAAAAAAAAAATATGCCGCTAATAAGTAGGTTTTTCAAAAAAAGCTAGAAATGAATAGCAGGATATCGAGCTTACTTAGCCGGTGTTAGCTTGGAAGCACCGTCTACTCTACCAGCTAACGTTATGCTCAGTCTCAGTAACGTTAAGTTAACTGTAACGTTAGCTAACTTTAGGAAAGAAACGGAAAAGACATCAGCAAACAGAACGAGGTAACTCCATCTCGAGCCCATCGACAGTGGCAGGTACCATCATCTGCACTATAGGGATGGATTACAGAGAGCGTCTCAAAGGGATTTCAGCCTTTCAGAATCTGGCGGCTAAGTTAACTATCCAGCATCACGGAGGGGGAAGCCGTCAGAAAGACACTCTATTATTATATTGTTATTATTAACGTTATAGAGTCTCCGTCCACCAAAAAATATATTGCTTTAACGTTAAGTTACTTGTTGCTAGCTGGACACGATTGGCTAACGTTATTTTGCTAAGAAAAAGACAAGAACATTAGAACTTCTAAAGGTGAGAGATAAGTTACTATGTGAATTAAGTAACTTAACCTAACTGTTAGGCTAACGTTAGTATATAATCTGATTGTGGGACCAGATAAGGATGTTTTTGCTGAGTTTATATGTTGTTTGCATAACATGTGCATTGCATCATTATGGTGTGATGGTGCTGTAAACCTGTGTGGGAGTTAGTTTGTCAGTGCAGTAACGTTATATGTTGGCTTTTGGAGTGTGAGAAGTTGCCCAACTCACTTAGTGACTGTTCTTTTGCAAACTGCGCTCAGCAGTGTTGTGTTATGAGGTTGTATCAGTCATGTTTCCGAATTAACGTTACTAGTGTGCTTTCTGCTTGGGGGATTTTCAGTGAACACTATTTTGCCATAGTATTGAGCCGTGCACTGTCTTGGGATGATTGAATTCATTGTATCGTTGTATTGTGTTTTGTGAGTGAGATGGCAGTACTTGGTTTATTGAACTGGACAGGTATACTTGCTGCCTGCTCAGCTGGACTAGTCATCAACTTTTCACCAATATGTGTGTGATTTGACATGCCAGCTTGGCTGGAAGTTCAAATGGCCTAATTAAGGTGGGCCTTAGCATCATTTGTGTTTCTATGCTTGTTGGTGCAGTCTGTCTGGTGGGGGGAAGGTTCTATAAGGTGCCTGTGGTTTGCTGGATGTCAATAGCTTTGTTATCGAAAGTGTCGGTGTTAGGGATTGGAGGAGGGCCCTTCGGAGCTTCAGTGCCCAGCGGCCCCTGGGGGTACTGATCCAGCCTGGCCTACAATTTTAATCAGCTGGACTAGCTCAGACAAGGTTCAAAATCAATGTTTTACTCAAGTAAGGGGAATCATTCGTCTTCAGCACTCATTTGTCTCCTCTGCCTTAAATACCCAGAAGCAATTGGCTGTCTTTCCTCACATCAGACACTGGCCTGTAATCAGCGGTCACCCCTTTCCCTTTCCTGTCGCTTCTTGTCCTTTCATATTCTGTTTTGTCTTGTCTTTTCCTTTCCTTCCTTTCTCTTCTCCTACACAACCTCCTTCATGCTTAGGTATAAGTTGTCTTTTCTGTCTGTCTTTGCTTTTTGGTGAGTTTGGAGTCACTTTTCCCCACATATTTAAACACATCGGTGCCAGTAGCCTCTTGGCTTTAATGATTTGCATGATTTGGTTTTCTCCGCCGTAGACTATTGCAGATGTATTTCATGAAGGCCCCTGCTGATCTCACAGAAAGGGTCCTGCAGATGGAGAGACAGACAGTCCTGTAATTTTTCCTCTGTGTGCTGAATGATAATGATTTTGACCCTGGCCTTGGGTTAGCCTCGTTTAGCTTAGCGACAGTCATCACTGAGCTCCTGACAGAAGGCCCTTATATGCTTTTAACCCCCCCCCCCAGCTCAGGATTTACAGGCAGATTCCCAAACCCCCTACTGACACACAACTGAATGTACAGTACAAATGTTCATACGCACAAATGGACAGTATGGACACTCAACTAAACTAGACTTTGAGCTTGATCCAGAGCACTTAGAAATTAAACAATATGTCTGTTGCCTGATTTTTATAGTGGTTATGTACATGCAAATAGAAATACTTAGATACAAAATGGTGGACAAAATAAGAGGAGTGATGGAAAGTATAATAAATTTTAGTGCAACAACACCGCAGTAAGTACTGTCTCAGAAATGATCAAGAGTTGAATCGGCAACTCATGTGGTCCCACCAAAAATGTTAATTGTGTTGAAATTTTTAACCACTGTACATACTTAAAATATAACCATAACTATATGAATATAGTAGAAATATGATGATTGTAATAGTACTGATTACAAGATATATATAATGATAAAGTACTATAAACGCAACATTGAGCACCACAAAAACATAATAAACCCCACATTTTACAGAAGGACTATTAGATAAGAAATACCATGTACAGTTCACATGGTTACAATAAACAGTTAAAGGTCCTGTAATGACTTGTGTTATGTAGTTATGTGTTTATGATCTCTTTGTGTTAAAGGATAATAATAATAAGGCTAAATATGAGTGTGGTGGTATAAGAGCTCGTAGCCGTTTGTTCTGAGTGCTTTCCGTGTCGTGACCTGAATACCTCACCGTTGAAGCCCGGCCAGCAGCTCATTAACATTCCAATACAGCTCTAATCACCACTGCAACGTGTGTGTGTGTGTGTGTGTGTGTGTGTGTGTGTGACAGAGCATGCACGTGTGGCTCAGCAAGTGAGGACACGGTGAAAGTGTGTGATGAAGTGCCTGCCCCAGGTGGTCACAGCCACAGTTCCCTTCTGCATATCAAAACTATTTGTGCAACTTTTGCACAGCTGAAATTCATTTTACTCACAAGTTTTATTGATCAAGTCATAGAACACAACATGAACACTGGTGAGAGGTGAAAGCAGCACAGGGGGAATGAACAATGCAAACAGAATGTGTCAAAAATGCTTGCTTCAAGTCAGGTGGAAACTTTTTGTGCGAACACTTGGGTCACTCTAATAAATCTCGTTGCTGTTTATTGAATTCTAACAAATAACCACTCCTTTGTCTCTCTCTCTCTCTCTCTCCAGAACGACTGTACAACTCCAATGGACGTGACTTGAGACGGGCACTGTTCTCTCTAAAGCAAATTTTTCAGGTAACACACACATATGTCACATGCAATTACTGTCAGTTTGTTGTTGCAGAATACAGATGGTTATTGTGGCCACTGTGCGCTTCCATGATGACAGGGATCTCCATCAACGTGGCATTTCTCTCCCTGTGTGTGTGTGTGTGTGTGTATGTGTGTGTGTGTATCTGTGTTTACATTTGTGTTTGTGTGAATCTTTATTTTAAGATGAGAGGAGTCAACCACCTAAAATACCAAAGGCTTTTTCTGGAGAACACACACACGCACAGGCAGAATACTCATATATAGTAACACATAGTTCAGTAAACAAAACCAGTGAGAACTTTGACTGCATCATTTAAGTGCTATTGTAAGTATCATGATTACAATATGCACACACTTTAATGGGCCAAAATAAATGTGAGCATGTGACCCGAGCGTGGAAGTCACACGTCAGTACCTGATGGCAAATGCAGTGGCATTTTAGCAACAGCTGAATGAAAACATCTCCTCGTCATTCAACTGCTGCTTCTTTTTCATATGAAAACCTCGAACGAACACAGGAAGACGTCAGAACTTGGTGCACTAGAAGGCAGCATTACTTTGCATTTGGTCAGATAACTATCTTAAAGTGCTTTCATCATCTTCTTATTTTTGTTTTTGATATTTGAGATAAAGGATGATGTGTTGAAAGCAACAAATTTCGAAACACATGGTTGTTGACCTGTAGAGTGTGTATGGGTGGAGCAACAGCTGTCCTGAACAGGAGGGGGGGTTATAAGTTTATGATGCACTGTCAACTTTAATTCTAATTCTGCACATTACTGACACCATGTGGTAACAAAAGAGAAGGTTGAGAGAGGGATTTTGTGTGGTTAGTCAGTGTAGACTGTATTGTAATTTATTGTGCGCTTTCTTTCTCTCTCTGTTTTACTTCAGGATGACAAAGATCTGGTCCACGAGTTTGTGATGGCTGAAGGTCTGACGTGTCTCATCAAGGTGGGAGCAGAAGCTGACCAGAATTACCAGAACTACATATTAAGAGGTATAGTCTCTCTCACTCTCTGATGACCATAAACAGATGCAGTATTTCAAGTATGAATACTGACATTGATGTACAGTATGGTTAGAACATTGTTATGGGGGGAAAAAAAACAAAAAAACCAAAACAGCAGATTTTAAATTAAAACCAATGAATACACATTATTTTATAGTAATTCTAATAGAAATACAAAAACTCAACATATGAATAAACGGAAAAAGGAATCTGAGGCCTGATGTACATCCAGGTCAGTCAGTTTTCCTCACATCGTGGCAGTCAAGTTTTGTACAAGGCAGCGAAGATAAAGGACCAAAATGCAGACCACCAGGTAGGCAGGAAGAGTTAAATGATTTTAAGGGTAATATGTACAACATGACTTGGGAAAAGGGGGCTGATACATACTTTATACTGACAGGGTGAGTGGAGAATGAGACACTGGCGAGCAGGTGGATGTGGGAGTCAGGTGACTGGGACAGGTTAGAAAGTCACAAACTGCGACAACAAAACTATCTTGAATTTGTCCCAGTACAATCTTTATTCTTTCATTATCTGAGCAGTTATAAAAATTTGGGTGTTTATTTGTGCTCTGCACTTCAGTGGGCTTTTTAGAATGAATTTAGGATGTTTGAACAACAACACATGCAAACAGCAATGATAATGCATTAAAAGTTAACAGTTACATTGATATATAATATGACAAAAGCATTAAAAATAGTAAATCATGATGTGATCATAACAATATGAGATACAGTATAGCAACACTAATGAACATGTATACAAATTATCGCACACACACATAGACACATACACACACACACTTTAATATTTACAAAAGCAGTAAATGCACTTCCCCAGAGAGGTCCAGAGCTTTTCACACTCAAACACACACACACACACTGCCATTCCTTTGCAGTCTTTTTCATACTTTCCACATCAAACATGTGTCAGGGATAATCATTTCATGGGTAGCATAGTTACGGAGTGTTTTGGTTGCTATTAATTGCCTAATGACTCGCTATTTACGGCCATTTGATAAATGTTACAGGGGCAGCTCTGAGCAGCTGGTGCAGCTGACAGAAGATCGTCCCGAACAAATCTTCTCTTGCAGACGTCCAACCTGTGAAAACACTGTAGCGAGGGCCATTTACAGCTCTTTATTTATATAATAATAATAATAATAATCAGGTGTAACAACCAAGCTGGCATGTGTGACTGTAGGCTATGCGGACATAATCGTTCAAATATGCATTCGTTGGTTGAAATGGGTGTGTGCGTACATGCAGCAGCTGGTGTTCAACAAATCTGACAGAAACACAGTGCTGATGTTTTGATACAATAAGTGATCAGAAAGTGGTTATTGTAAAATATTTAGATTCAGCAAATATGAAACATCGTGTAAGCGTGGACAAAGCAAATGTTTTTGAAAGCCCCTACGGCGACAGACAATGAGACACTTACATGAACTACAGCCATCAGAATGCCGTAAGGTCGAATAGAGCTCTCCACGATCTGTTTCTCCTCCTTGGCAGATGCTCCTCTCTCAACAGGAATGAGCCAGTAGTCTGATCGTCGTCTGTTTTCAGGATTGATTCGATTTTGCAGGATCACTTTGTAAGTCTTCCCTGTCGTCTTAGAGGCGAAGGTCTTGGCATAGTCCTCTCTCTCAGCAACATGTATGTCTGGGGTTGAGTAGATTCCTCTTCCATATTCAGCTCAATCTCCTGCTGTGTAATGACTCCTGATGATGCCTTTGGCTCCTTTTAAGCCTGTTCCATGGTATGAAACAGGCCATTCTCCGGGTACAGAGTGACTCCTTCATCCTTTGGTGCCCAACCAGGTGTCTCCATCTGGATATTTGCCTTTGACCTTTAAGGCCATATGGTACCAACCTTTTGGGCACTCATGAAGCTCATCGTCTCTTAGAAAACTCAGCCGAGTCAGAGAGATTAGTGAAGTCGTAGTCGTACTTTGGATGAAAAATTGTTTCTCACGAATGAAAAACTCCTTCACATAAGCCTGTTGTTTCCTGATGACGGTGTTGAAAAAGAATCAATGGACAAAACGTCTACTGTTTTCTTATGTCTGTGATCATAAAGTTGTAGGCTTTCTCCAAAACGTGAAGATATGACTATGTCTAAATACATAATTAAAGAAGATGAAGTTGACTTCTGTCTCTGCTTCACGCTGTGTGTGAGCTAAGTTCACTCTTTCCAGCTTTGATATAAATCAAGACATGAAACCTACAGCAGACAAAGCTTTTACAAGCAACTCAGAGTGCATCCAAGATGTTTTCTTAGTGTTAAGAGTCAATAACAGGAAACTTGGCTGTAAATCAATCAGTCAGTTTCAACATCTCAGAAATAAAACACTGGAGGAAAAAGAATTTACAGCTCTTTATTTTTATTCAGTCAGTAATCAACAATTAACAATCATGTATTTCAGGTGTGACAAACAAACTGAAGTGAATAAAGTTCAGTGAAAAATAAGTGACTACAGAGTTGAAAGCTTCAGAGCACTGATACCTTCACACAAAAAAATCATTAGACATTGATTTTTTTTCTTAACCACAAGATTCCATAGATATTTGCTAATCACAGCTGGGAATGCTTATAGACCCTGAAAACTTGGTTTCAAATAAGTATTTTTCCATAACAATAAACTCCTAAGAAACAATTAAACAAATGTAAGGAAACAAAGCACCCTTATTTACTATTTGTAAAGAGATTAACACTCAAGAACTCAATTAATCTTCGTCATCAGAACTGTGTTGCTGATTGACAGGTAACGTTTTTCCCCATCAGCCCTGCCTAGAGAGAAGAGCAAAAATAAAACTCAAATACAGAAATCTCTTGTGTAAAATAACACAAATTTGACAAGAATTCCTTCAATAAGATTACAGAGTCGACTATGTGATGAATCAGATTCTTTACTTCGTGCAGCACGTAGAGGAGACCACTAGATGGTGTCTTTTTTCTCATCGTTCAAACTTGCTCCTTCCCACAATTGCTCTAGTTTGTGATACAAAATTGTTTGTAAATGTAGGACAGATATCACTGTGAAGACAGTATGCTAACAGACACAGGAAACACGCCTAGAATAAATCTCTTGAAAGGCCCCTGACTATTAGACACTTGCTCTGGCTCTACTTAAACAGTGCTTGGACTGCAGTAAATAATGAGTGAAGAATACCACCAACTGAACCAGCATCATCATCATTGGTGTCATCGTCATTTATTTCCTTAATCAGAATGCCGTAAGGTCGAATAGAACTCTCCACGATCTGTTTCTCCTTCTTGGCAGATGCTGTTTCATCAACAGGAATGAGCCAGTAGTCTGATCGTTGGCAAATCTTTCTCATTTCAGGATTGATTCGATTTTGCAGGATCACTTTGTAACTTTTCCCTGTTGTCTTAGATTTGAAGGTCTTGGCGTACACTTCTCTCTCAGCGACTTGTATGTCTGGGGTTGAGTAGATTCCTCTTCCATATAATTTTCCGGATCCTGCTTTGTAGTGACTCCTGATGATGCCTTTGGCTCCATCCACGCTTGTTCCGTGGTAGGAAACAGGCCATTCTCCGGGTACAGAGTGACTTCTCCACCCGTCTGGGCCCAACCAGGTGTCTCCATCTGGATATTTACCTTTGACCTTTAAGGCCATGCGGTACCAACCTTTTGGACGCTCATAAAGCTCATCTCCTCTCTTACACTCGGCCGAGTCAGAGAGATTAGTGAAGTCGTAGTCGTACTTTGGATCAAAAAATTCTTCCTCGTCGATGAAAAGTACCTGCATATGAGTCCTTTGTTTCCCGATGATGGTGTTGAGATGAAAGTCATCAACAGACAAAATATCTGCTGTACTCCCACATCTTGTCTTGTCATAGGGTTTAATGATATGTCCGAGAAGTGAAGATAAAACTTCAGCTTTCAAATTCAAGTCCAGATACATGGCTGAAGAGGATGAGAGCAAAGATGTTGTTTCCTTCTCTTGTTTGCGATGTGTGTGAGCTGAGCTTTCTCTCTTCACAGGAACTTGTATCTAACATAAAGTAAACTTAGATATGATAATTCCCTTTCACTTTCATTTTGACTCCTGGCTTGAATCTAAAGTGGTACTTTGACAGAGAACAACACATGACAACCACGACCTCTTTTACAGTCTCCCCCCTGTTTGAATGACTTTCACAAATGTTGCTTTACTAACATTAAAGTGGAAAATGTAAATGAAATTGGATTTAAGAGTGGATTTCTTAGTATTATATGAGTGCTGTATCACAAAGGTTGCCATACCATCAACAACAAGAACATTTCCTGTAAATCTAGGAGTGAGTTAAGATGCAAAGGTTGCTTTTATTATACTGAGTTTAAAGTTTATTCAGCGACAGGTAAACCATATCAACTACTGTACATATACAACTAATAACGTGCCTCTTTCTGTGATAGAACATAAAGTGGAAAACAAAACCACTTGGTATTGTCATAGGGTTTAATGATTTGTTCTTGAAGTTTAGACATATGGTTACATGGTTAAGGAGCATGAGAGCAAAGTTGTTTTTTCCTTCTTTTGTCTCACGAATGAAAAACTCCTTCACATAAGTCTGTTGTTTCCTGATGACGGTGTTGAAAAAGAATCAACGGACAAAACGTCTACTGTTTTCCTACGTCTGTGATCATAAAGTTGTAGGCTTTCTCCAAAAAGTGAAGATATGACTTAAATTTTCAAATTTGAATCTAAATAAGTTGAGAGTGCATACAAGATGTTTTCTTAGTGTTAAGAGTCAATAACAGGAAACGTGGCTGTAAATCAACAAGGAAGTGAAGTGAAACTGCAAATGCTGCTTCTATAAATACTGAGATCAACTCTTATTCAGAGAGGAGAAACCATATTTTATCTAATGTACATATAAAAATAATTAAATGACTCTTTCTGTGGTAGAAAACATGGTGGAAAACAATACCACTGAGGTTTGCTCTTTTGTCTAAAAATTATGGGCCAAGAATTTACTTTCTCAAATGCTGTTTCAAATCATAATTTTGTACACAGACTCAGAGAGGTTTCCATTTTCTTCACTCCAAACTTATCAAACCGTTTGTATTATAAGGACTTTATTTTTTGTTTCTACCAGTTGCACAAGACAGCTGTGTGGTCTGTGACAGTTAAACAGTCAGTTTCAACATCTCAGCAATAAAACACTGGAGGGAAAATAATTTACAGCTCTTTATTTTTATTCAGTCAGTAATCAACAATTAACAATCATGTATTTCAGGTGTGACAAACAAACTGAAGTGAATAAAGTTTAGTGAAAAATAAGTGACTACAGAGTTGAAAGCTTCAGAGCACTGATACCTTCACACAAAAAAATCATTAGACATTGATTTCGTTTCTTAACCACAAGATTCCATAGATATTTGCTAATCACAGCTGGGAATGCTTATAGACCCTGAAAACTTGGTTTCAAATAAGTATTTTTCCATAACAATAAACTCCTAAGAAACAATTAAGCAAATGTAAGGAAACAAAGAACCCTTATTTATTATTTGTAAAGAGATTAACAGTCAAGAACTCAATTAATCTTCCTCATCAGAACTGTGTTGCTGATTGACAGGTAACGTTTTTCCCCATCAGCCCTGCCTAGAGAGAAGAGCAAAAATAAAACTCAAATACAGAAATCTCTTGTGTAAAATAACACAAATTTGACAAGAATTCCTTCAATAAGATTACAGAGTCGACTATGTGATGAATCTGATTCTTTACTTCGTGCAGCACGTAGAGGAGACCACTAGATGGTGTCTTTTTTCTCATCGTTCGAACTTGCTCCTTCCCACAATTGCTCTAGTTTGTGATACAAAATTGTTTGTAAATGTAGGACAGATATCACTGTGAAGACAGTATGCTAACAGACACAGGAAACACGCCTAGAATAAATCTCTTGAAAGGCCCCTGACCATTAGACACTTGCTCTGGCTCTACTTAAACAGTGCTTGGACTGCAGTAAATAATGAGTGAAGAATACCACCAATTCCTTAATCAGAATGCCGTAAGGTCGAATAGAGCTCTCCACAATCTGTTTTTCCTTCTCGGCAGATGCTGTTTCGTCAACAGGAATGAGCCAGTAGCCTGATCGTTGGCAAATCTTTCTCATTTCAGGATTGATTTGATTTTGCAGGATCACTTTGTAACTTTTCCCTGTTGTCTTAGATGTGAAGGTCTTGGCGTACTCTTCTCTCTCAGCGACATGTATGTCTGGGGTTGAGTAGATTCCTCTTCCATATAATTTTCCGGATCCTGCTTTGTAGTGACCCGTGATGATGCCTTTGGCTCCATCCACGCTTGTTCCGTGGTAGGAAACAGGCCATTCTCCGGGTACAGAGTGACTTCTCCACCCGTCTGGTCCCAACCAGGTGTCTCCATCTGGATATTTACCTTTGACCTTTAAGGCCATGCGGTACCAACCGTTTGGACGCTCATAAAGCTCATCTCCTCTCTTACACTCGGCCGAGTCAGAGAGATTAGTGAAGTCGTAGTCGTACTTTGGATCAAAAAATTCTTCCCCGTCAATGAAAAGTACCTGCATATGAGTCCTTTGTTTCCCGATGATGGTGTTGAGATGAAAGTCATCAACAGACAAAATATCTGCTGTACTCCAACATCTTGTCTTGTCATAGGGTTTAATGGTTTGTCCGAGAAGTGTAGACAAAACTTCAGCTTTCAAATTCAAGTCCAGATACATGGTTGAAAAAGGATGAGAGCAAAGATGTTGTTTCGTTCTCTTGTTTGCGATGTGTGTGAGCTGAGCTTTCTCTCTTCACAGGAACTTATATCTAACATAATGTAAGCTTAGATAAGATAATTCCCTTTCACTTTTTTCTGACTCCTGGCTTGAATCTAAAGTGGTGCTTTGACAGAGAACAACACATGACAACCACGACCTCTTTTACAGTCTCCCCTCTGTTTGAATGACTTTCACAAATGTTGCTTTACTAACATTAAAGTGGAAAATGTAAATGAAATTGGATTTAAGAGTGGATTTCTTAGTATTATATGAGTGCTGTATCACAAAGGTTGCCATACCATCAACAACAGGAACATTTCCTGTAAATCTAGGAGTGAGTTAAGATGCAAAGGTTGCTTTTATTATACTGAGTTTAAAGTTTATTCAGCGAAAGGTAAACCATATCAACTACTGTACATATACAACTAATAACGTGCCTCTTTCTGTGATAGAACATAAAGTGGAAAACAAAACCACTTGGTCTTGTCATAGGGTTTAATGATTTGTTCATGAAGTTTAGACATATGGTTGAGGAGCATGAGAGCAAAGATGTTGTTTCCTTCTCTTGCTCGTGTCGTGTGTGCTTGCTTGCCTGCTACTGAAGTCTTTTCTTGTGGTGAAAGTATAAGACTTGTTTTTAATAGTCACCTCAATCCCTTATTTGGATGTTACACAATCTGTACTGTTGCTTTCATGTACAACAATATCAATTAAAAAAGGAATATAAAGGTAATGAAGACAGGATTTTTGGATTAAAGAGCAGCAGACCACGATCCACCCGGCCCAAACAACAGGACCAGGCGCCACGGCGGGTGCAGTGATCACTCAGAGGAGAGGAAAGAGAGCCAGGAGTGGAGCCATGCTGGCCCAGCTTGGGCTTACTTCTGCTCCTAAAGAGTCGGTCTGGACGAAATGGGACTCATATTGACCAGACAATGGAATACAGAGACTGTTATGCCCATATCGTTACAGAGACCTGCCCCATCAACATCCCGGATCAAGCATTCGGCAGGTGGTCCATGTTCCGAGCTGTCAGCGCAAGACTCCGGCAAGATGAGAGGATGTGGACCCTGTGTTTTACGTCGATGATGCTTGGTGCACAAACGCAGTCAAGATGGACTCTGTTTCTCAAATTTCAGACTGTTTATTGTCAAGATGAAACTTTCCTATTATCATCTGGTTGCTGCTGTTTTTGCATTCATCCCAAAATACACTGGAATGTTTGGAGTCTATAGCTGTATGTATATATGTACATAAATAACTATATTGTTGTATTGAATTTGTTACCATATTTTAATGTGGTTAATAAGTGTTAATATGGTGAAGAGCTTATTATAGGCTATTTTGTGTGTGTAGCATGAAGGAACCACAAATTTCGTTACATTATGCGGCCTTGTGCTATATAATGACTAATCAGCCTTGTACCTTGTAGAAACCTTCATGTTCTTCCCAGTAGTCAAGGCTGTCGAGCCAAACGCGCCAAGGGAGTGGCGCCTCAATTTTGTTATTTTCATCTAGATGACCTGTGACCTGCACTCTCCAACACCCTTGTTGACGTGCAGCTGTCATTGACAAATACCTTAAGAGTCACACATTTATTTATAGATCAGTACAGATTGATTTACTGACTTTCACATTAACTTGAATTTTTTTAATACTATATTAAATAATAATATTACAGTCATTATTTATGATGAATACAAATTGTAGCACAGACATTAAACGCTGAAATTAAGCAACAGAGCGTTAGATACGTTCTTTCATTCTGATTAAACACTGTTACAAGCATATGTCGTTAAAATAATGAATAATGTCATCATTAGTGATGTGCGATACCACTTAATTCCTATCCGATCCAATACCAAGTCATACCTCTCCATCTGGATATTTACCTTTGACCTTTAAGGCCATGCGGTACCAACCTTTTGGACGCTCATAAAGCTCATCTCCTCTCTTATACTCGGCCGAGTCAGAGAGATTAGTGAAGTCGTAGTCGTACTTTGGATCAAAAAATTCTTCCTCGTCGATGAAAAGTACCTGCATATGAGTCCTTTGTTTCCCAATAGTGGTGTTGAGATGAAAGTCATCAACAGACAAAATATCTGCTGTACTCCAACATCTTGTCTTGTCATGGGCTTTAATGATATGTCCAAGAAGTGAAGACAAAACTTCAGCTTTCAAATTCAAGTCCAGATACATGGTTGAAGGGGATAGGAGTTACTCTCCCCTCCACTTGTAACAGGAACTAATATTCAACTTGAGATTTGTCTTTCACTTTCATTTTTAAAGTTTGGATGTAATACGAACCGCCTTCTGCTTTGACGTACAGCAGCAGCACGGACAGACAGGCACACAAAAGCAAAGTTTGATGCTTTTTTATTTACAATAATGTTTGCATTTAAATATAGGTTTAACCTAGACCACTATGCTTAAGAGGCCTCAATAACATTTAATCATGACAAAAATGTAGAAGTTCAGTAATGGGTTCCAAACAAAAGGTGTATAAGATATGAGTACAAAATGAAAGGTAATGGAGGGGTAAAGAGAATACCAGGAGAATTAATTGATTATTGAGGCCAATGCTCAGTGGCAGTATAATACTGGCCTCACCACACAAGCTGTCTCACATTTAGATTTCTATACTGGGGAGGACTGTTTCATGAGGCTAATTTGAACTAAATGGAAACTGGGTGGATTACGGAAGTCTTACGTGGAGTTGAAACCTTTTTAATGTTAATGAAAAGTTCCTTCACATCAGCCTTTTGATTTTCAATCACAGTGTTGGGATGGAATTCATCAACTCTTGTCATACATCATCTCTTAGTGCTTCTGAAGATAAAGGTTCAATTTGAGTCCAAGTTTGATGTAAGTGAGGAGGCTATGAGCAAGGTTGCACTCTGCCTCTCTTGCTCATGTTGCCTGTGAGTTGTCTTTACTTGTCACAGAAACAGCATATGGTGGAATGAGAAAAGATTTGATATTCACTTTCACTTTGACTCGTGGCTTGGGTGTAATGCGATCTGCTCTGTGCTTTGACGTACAGCAGCAGATGATAAGCAACAGGGGCCATCATTTGAAAAAGGAGTACATGTAAATAAAGTAATGTGCTCCTCTGTAATGGTTGCTACCTGATAATGAAAAACTATGGATATTTTAGATTATTTATTTAGATCCTTTAGTTACGTAAAAGTAGCAATACCCACAAGCAAAAAAAGAAAATCCATTACAGGTTAAAGGCTTCCTTTTATTGTTTTTTTTAAAGAACTGTTATAAGCATAAAGCACTCAAGTATTTAAAGTGTATATAATATATGATAACTTTTTATTACTTTTTCATTTAACACATAAATAGGGTACAACATATTTGATAAACTGATCATATTTTGTATGTAAATTCTTCTGCAAAGTAACTGGTGACTTTAGCGGTCAGATACATTAGTAAAAAATATGTTTTCCTCTAAAATGTGCAGAAGTAGAATTATAAAGTATACCATAAAATGGAAATACTCAAGTAAAGTGCCAGGACTAAAAAACTGTACTCTTGAATAAATACACTTTATTCAATTCAATAGACGGGATTACTTTCCTTTACTCAGTAATGATCAGTAATGATTACTGATCATTCAAAACAGCTTAGAGTTTAAATAAAACATAAATACTGGGTTATTAAGAACAGTTACAGTGTCGCAGTTACTAAGTTAATACTTTTTAGGAAAGGAAAAACACATGTCAACTTCTTTAGAGAAGTAGTGGAAGAAACAGCACCACTAAGGCTTGAAAACGAGTGTTTCCAAATAATTTCCACTTTATTTTTTGTTTCTGTCTTTCATAAGGATCCAAAGCATAAGCAACGACCCCTTAATCCCCTCTGGCTGTATCTCTAACTTTTAGTTTCTTTCTCTCCCCCCTGTCTCAGCTCTGGGGCAGATCATGCTGTATGTAGACGGGATGAACGGTGTCATCGGGCACGCTGAGACAATCCAGTGGCTGTACACTCTTGTTGGCTCAAAGGTATAGCTGAGGTTACATACGAAAACAATACACACAAACTGCAACCAGCTCTGAGCTAGCCATTCATTGTAATGTTTTAGCTTTTTATACCCTGAAACACACACACACAAACACATCTGCTACTGATTGTAAACTGTGTCCTGGCCTGAGGGCGGTGTCTTTTATAGGTTTTGTGGTATTTTCTTTTTTAAAGCTACACATCTGCTTTGCCCCAACAGTATCAGCCTTGATTCCAGTTCATAATTGCATTGTGTCTATTATTTATTTTGTTTTTATTTTTAAAATTTCATCAATTAATTTTATTTTAAATATCAATCTATCTCCCCGCGACCCTGTACACAGGATAAGCGGTTGACGATGGATGGATGGATGGATCAATCTATCTCCCATTAACATTGTCAGGGACTTACTGTACATCTACACAGTGCCCTCTAGACAAAAAAAGCACACAGAACATGGACTGTAATGTACATGGTTTGAGTACGGGAACCCGTAGTTAGGAAACAGAGAAAACATATTATTCACAGATATACACATATGCACAAATCGATAATAACAAAGTTTATATAAAGTCTACAATATAAAATATAATATATGCATTGTTTGTATTGTTTCTTGTCTCTGTGTGAGTTTATAACTTTGCACCTCCATCCTCTAGTTTCGTCTGGTGGTGAAAACAGCTTTGAAGCTGTTGCTGGTGTTTGTGGAGTACTCAGAGTCCAACACCCCTCTGCTGATAGAAGCCATCACCTCCGTGGACACCAAGAGAGGTATAAATGACTAAACACGCCACCAGCTGATGAGGAACGTGTTCTCATTCATCACTCTGTTAGACTGTGCTATTTACTTGCCCCGTTTGATACAAAAGGACGGTGGTTGGGTAGAGATTGAAAAAGTAATTCATGTTTTTATTTGCAATGTGCTGATTTCCAGGCTGCAAGCCGTGGTCCAACACTATGGAGATCTTGCATGAGAAGGATGGAGTGGACACAGAGCTGCTGGTCTATGCCATGACCCTCATCAATAAGGTGTCCATGTCTGTAGTGTCTATATACTGAATGTTTATATAGTTTGTATTAGTAATTCTTTATCATACTTAAAACCATGCCTTTCCTCATTCCTTGTTTATTACATGTTTTAAATGAATGTTTTGTCATTGTATGCAACATTTTTAAGCAGGTGTGTCAGGTCACACTACTTTAGGTTTTAATTGAGCCGTTTCAAGGATTCTCCAGCCCAACCGAAATGAAATGACATTGCAATATGCAATATTGCATTTTTATCCTCAGTTACACCTTGATGTCTCCTCATCTGTCTCCTTTTCTTTTTGCAGACGCTTGCAGCACTGCCTGACCAGGATTCATTCTACGATATGGTGGACGGTCTGGAGGAACAAGGCATGGAGACAGTGTCCCAAAGGCACCTGGGGCGGAAAGGCACTGATCTGGACTTGGTTGAGCAGCTCAACATCTATGAGGTTTGAGACACACAAAGTCATAAAGTCATAGGAAGATATTGCAAGCTGATATTTACCTTTCATTAAAGATCAGATTTCAGCCAGTAAATGCTGCTCACATCCAATGAATATGGATCCACACAGTGTTTATTGTACAATTTCTTAATACTAAAATTTCTGTGCGAAGCACCTGTTTCAACTTCCACTTCACACCCAAAATTACTTTCCTCCCTAGATGACCTTACGGCATGAAGACGGCGATGACAACAGCCAGCCTCCACCAACAGGACGCCAGGACCGCCGACGCGTCAGCCTCGGGGACGGGGACAAAAAGCGTGGTCTGGAGAGGAGGCGGAGCCGCAGGGCCTCTCTTGGGCGGTCCGGTCACGCCTCGCCCTGCAGCCCCGCGTCCCCACAGAGAGCCGGCTTCCAGCCTTTCAGTGGGCAGAGAGCTGAGGACATAAGTGAGAGGTGAGAGAAGGGAAAGCAGAGGGAGAAAAGGGGTTGTTTTTCAGCAGGTATAAAGAAGGATTGTGCCATATATTTATTTATTTCGTCACTTTTGAGCTGCACATGTGTTAACTTAGCTCAAGAGAGAAGTTCTCACTGTCTTATACCAACGTTTTCTGCTTCAGAACACTGTCAGGTCTCCTTCCATCCATGTAAGTTCAAAGGTCTCTCAGGAAAAGGCCAGCTCCTGACCTCTGTGGCCCTCTGCCCTCTGTTTTACTGCTGCTGCTCCTCACTTACATGCTGTAACAATTAGTGTGTGTCATCTCACATAAAGCACTCTGGGTTGATTTTTTGATTCTGCAATGAAACACTGTTTCAGACCTAAGAGAAATAAAAGAGTCCTCAGCAGGTGCACAAGCCTCCAGGGTTTGCTTGTAATTCTAACAGAAGCGTACACATTATTAAACCAGCACAAAAAGGGGAATTTGGAGGCGGCTGTAGCTGTTTACCTCAATTAAATCTTTCCTCTCTACATCCATTGTAGTTCTTTCACTCCCTTTATGAGCCTCCTCCCTTCATCTCTTTACTCTGTCAGTGTGTAGCGTGACCGAAGCAGATGAATTATGTCCCATGCCTCAGCTAGTGTTAAAGTGGTGTTTGTGTGTACGAGTGTGCACACCAGCACACATTTGTATCTTGAAACAGAAGTGAAAATGTGCATAATTGTGTGAGAATCCATTTGGTTTATTGAATGAAGTGATGGGTGAAAGTTGTTCATGTCAGAGGCGTGAACCTGGCAGCAACCGCCAACTGGACTGGAACAAGGCTCCTCTGGGTTCACTAGACAAAACAGTTTAGTGACTGATTTCAAGTCAGTTATTAAGCCGTGGCATATTCTCCTTCCTTCCCCTCTATATTTTGTTTTTGTGTGCATGTAAAACAACCTAACTGGACACATGGAGTGTGTAGTGTCTAGTGAGAAATATTCACCCCCCCTTTCTTACTTAAGTTCTGTGTTTTCTCCTGTCTTAAGCTTTTTGTTTTGTTTGTTGGTCACTACTAAACATTATTTCCACACATCAGTCTCATCAATCTCTTCTAACCCTGCAACTCTTTATTTCTTCAAAACTGTGGTGATTTGTATTTGCATGCTATTCTTATGTATCGCATCATGTCTCCCACAATCCTTCCCTTAAATGTTCCACCCATCATTTCACCCTCCCACCCCACCCCCTCACCCCCTCCACAGAGAGGAGGAATGTGAGGATGGGATAGAGGAGGAGGAGGAGGAGGAGGAGGAGGAGGGGGAGGAGGAGGAGGAGGAGGAGGATGAGGAGGAAGAAGAGGAGACTCCAGTGACTGAGTCTGATTCGGATGAGCAAGAGGGGGCTGATACAGTGTCTAAACAAACCACCCCCAGGTATTTTAGGACATGGTGAAAACGTGAAAATGAAATGTCTTGTGGTTTATACAGTATATCTAGAGGATGTGAAGCCACTAAGCTATTTTAATGTGTCATCTGTCACTGTTTTCTGTTGTATATCTGGTTGGTTTGATCTCCTTGTGGTCTCTACTTGGTAGTTATTAGTATCATTACCATCTGTAGCTCTTAACACCTGATTAAGTAAAGCTACAGGGGGTACGTATGGTTCTACTTCTCTTACTTTTGCCCACTAAATCGTTCATCCATTTATTCCTGTCAATCCATTCCTCTGTTCCTAGCCCGACTAGACATCTTCAATCCGTAGTTCACCGAACAACCGTCCAGTCCATCACCATCACTTCCAGAAAGGAGAATATAAAAGAGGAGGAGCAGAGGAATCAGACTGAACCACTTCCAGCACCCACCCTCCACTGCCCCTCTACCCGCACCTCCTCTCCTCCCATCTCCTCCCCTCTCAGCCCCCCAGCCCAAACCTCCCTTCTGGCCTCGCTGCTGGCCAGGAAAAAGTCCATTGTCACCGTCCCGGCTACCAGGGAGGTCAGCCCGCCATCACGCTGCAGCTCCCGTCCCTCTCCTGACCGGCTCCCCTACCTGCCCCACTCGCCCTTTCACCTCTTCTCCTACGACCTCAATGAGGAGCCGTCACCACCGTCACTGGCCAAACCAAGTGAAGAGTCACCCAAAACGACGTCTCCCAGGTCAGACGGACTACAGAACTCAATCTCCCATGAGCTCAAGAAGCACAGAAAGCTTTCCTTGCATCTCTTCGACGTTGCACTTTCTTTTTCACTTTCCACTTCTGTTTCCAGCTTTTATCCTCACACCAGCTTGGATCTTTCTGCATCAATTTCGTTATTCATCACCAGTTCTTTTCACTTCTTAGACTGCACGGCTTCTCACCTTCAGTCTCTCAACGCTCTTAATATCACCTTTTGTTCCTTCACATCTCTTATCTTAGTTCTGTCAGTGCGTTGATAGTCCTCCACTTGTTTGCAAACTTCACTTTGCTTCACTTTTCCCTTTCTTTTCAAGAACAGTACAAGAACAGTAGTGTTTTCACAGATGCCTTTGTCAGCTCTTCACCTGTGTATCTGTATAGTCACTTCTTGCTTCATAGTTTGATAATTTATGTAGAACTTTGCATTTCCTCATCCTTACTTTCTCCATTCACTGCTTTCTGTCCATATTGAGTGTTTCTGATTTTTCTCTTGATGGATGGGACTGTATTTTCATGTGACGTATACCTCACCTTTACATAGGTTGTCGTGATAATGTTATATTCAGCTGCAACGATTTACAGCTCTGCATATTCAAGCAGAGACTGAGCTCTGTGAAGTCACCTATAATTAACTGGAATCAGAAGCCAATATGTTTAAAATATGCCAATATGCTTAATTGACACTTTTGCTTTGATGAGTCCTTTGAAATATATTGAAATTTCACCGTGTTATTTTGCATGTGTTACTAAAACCTAAAATAACATACTTGTATTCTAAAAAGAAACTTGTTACCTGCTAACACTGGCTAAATGACAAGCATTCCTGTTATGTAACAAGGTGTCACATTAGTTTCTTGCCATGATGAGTTAGTCAGTGGGTAGTCGTGTAACCGGGTGAGTGTAGAGGCCACTCACTATTTCCCACTTTTTCACCCCTTCTCTACACCCAGGAATGTCATGTCCTACTCCTCTCTGAGCACCCCAAGTACGCCCACAGGCTCCAGGTGAGAGGACATGTGCTTCAAAACATCCTTAAAATACTAACTCGTGTAATGCTAACACGTTCACATATGTGTACATGTTAACGTGTATTCACATTAACAAACACGCAGATGTGTAACAAGTATGGACTGTGTGCAACCCCACGGTGCATTTATAGTGATGAGATACTGAAGTGAATGTGAGCACTCTGGTTCCCTAGTTACTTAGCTGCTTTCCTCCTTAGAGAATACAGTCATTTCACATAATTTATGATGTTTATATGCATACTTACACATACAGAAGCTCCATATATGCAGGGAGCACATTTTGTGTTATGATAATGAACAGATTTAGCTCTATATGTTGTCATATTGCATCACAGTAATGCAGCAGATTAAAATAGAGCAAAGACAGATTTAAAACAGTGATGCATTCATTATGGAACATCATGAATATATAAGAAGAAAATATCGTGGAATAAACGTTTATTATCGCACTATGCTGAAGGAGAGAACTTATTTTTTTTCTCTCTCTCTCTCTCTCTCTCTCTCTCTCTCTCTCTCTCTCTCTCTCTCTCTCTCCATCAGGCCGGCTTTGGGAGGTCTCCTGTCCTCTTCATACCGACAACACCAGGAGTCTCTGGCAGCCGAGCGAGAGCGCCGCCGTGTGGAGAGAGAGGAGAGACTGCAGAGGATAGAGAGAGAGGAGAGGAACAAGCACAGGTGCGGCATCACAGGCTTTGTTTTTGAAAACAGTTTGGGATAAAAGTGGTCAAGTGGTCAGTGGTCAACTTAGGTTTTTGTACAAATTAAACTAATGAGGCAAGAATTTGTGACAGCTGGTTGCAGTCTTTATGCTAAGCTAAGCTAACCGCTGGCTGGCTGTTGAAAATGTGAGAGTGTTTGGGCGCTTAATGAGTAGCAAATAATATAGTATAGTAATATAGTATGCAAAAAAGTGCAACAATATTGATGAAAATATGTGGATTTAATATATTTTTTAAAAGACTAATTATACAGTTATGATTTTACCATAGAAAACATCTGAGAAAGAATAAGGAATCATGAGTTGAACCAGTACCTTAACTGCACGTGTGCATGATGTGTAAACATGTCATATTCACACTGGAAGGTCTACAGAAGACCATACTGGTGTAAGCTATGATTGTTATGTTTTAAAATTCTCTGTTTATGTTTCTCTCACAGTCGCGGCTATGTGGATAAAATGGAAGAGGCCAGACTTGCGCGGGAGGAGAGGTAAGTGTGTGCACTAAATCAAAACAACAAACACACTCACATTACAGCTGTTATGTGAATATGTTTCAACCTGTGATTTGGGAATCTCGGTAATAGTGTAATTGTTTTCAGGTTAAAAAGATGCCCTAGGCTGGGGGATACTGAACTAATTTTCTGAGCTCCGTCTGCCTGTTTTCTCCTTTCTTAAGGAGCTATAATCAAAGGTTTGATTGTTTTGGCTGCATGCTGTGAGAAAAGCAGGCAGGATTCATCAGGCTTTTCACACTGAATGCACATAAACAGACACAATTTGGACTCATGCACATGTACGTTTAAACACAAAGAAGAATTTTAATGAGGCCTATAAATGTATGTTTGTGTGCAAATGGAAATCACAGGAAGCAACAGATTTACTCAAGAGGGTATGTGAGTGCACGATCAGATTCGGGGACCAAATCCAATGACCATCACAATATTTCAATATATTCTTGTTTTTCTCTTCTCTATTAACAGTCTATGCACTGTGTAAGTAAGTAAGCATATTTCACAGAGCAAGGTCACAAAGTGCTTTACAAGAGTAAAATCATTAGAAATAAGACCATAAAAGCAGTAATGAAACAACAATAACAACACCATAAAGATATTTAAAAAAACGAATCAAGCAATAAAAAATAAGCAATAACAGACCTTATAAACACACAAGATTACAAACACTAGACAGCACGAGGCAAGAAAAAAGCCAGTGTGGATAAAAGAGTCTTCAGTTGCTAAAGGCGTCAACAGATACTTCACTACTTGTCTTAAGGAAGTGTGGTCCACAGTGTCGGGCCACCACTTCAAAGGCACCTTTTGTTTTCAGTCGAGCGACCAGAAAGCCCTTTTGGAAAATCTAAGTGACCTTACTGGTGATATAAGGATTGAGCAGGTCAGATATTTACACAGGTGGCTGACCATGCAGGGCTCTATATGTAAAAAAAACAAGAAGCTAAAAGTTAATCCTGAACCTGATTGGAAGATAGGATGGGTGTGATTTGAGTTGACCTGGTAGACCTGGTCATCAGCCTTCCAGCAGCTGGACCATTTGTTGATGGCCCAATGATGGCTTGGAAAAGTAAATAGTTGATATAAAAGAGTTATAAAAGAGAAATATCATCTCTACCTCTACCTGTTGTAATGCAACAGGCCTGTATTTCTTAAATGGAAGAAACATATACAGGCCTAATGATTTGATATGATGGTCAAAGTACATAGCCTGATCGAATTTAATGCCAAGATTTCTGATATTAGACTGTACGTACAAGAGAAAGGGATCCAGGATACTGAGCAACCATGGAAGCTGGAGCAACAATAAGGACCTCAGCCTTATCTGTGTTGAGCTGTAAGAAGTAGACCATCCAGTCCTTAATGGCAGACAATTGTGCAGAGCAGTAAGTTTGTCAGTCAAGCTTAAAAGAGACAGCTGCATATCATCAGCATAACATTGATAAGAGATATCTTTAAATAACATGACCTAAGAGAAGCACATATAAATGCTCTGTGCTTCGTATGCTCCTTATTTGTATAGTGCCTTTCTAGTCTTGAAAGAAAATAATATAGAGCCCAAGACCGAACCCTGAGGCACACCACATGAAAAGCATCTGTTTCTGACCTGTAGGAACCAAGCGCCACTGAAAAACTGTGCCAAGTGCTGTCGTTTTTCCTGTAGGCTCAGACCTCTTCCACCCTCAATTTAAAGCACTTAGAATAGCAGACAGTGTCAGAGAGTCAGAGCAAAAAGAACTAGAGGAAGACAGAGCAAAAGAAAGGCAAAGTAAGAGCAGCTGGATTGAACAACAAGACAGACAGAGGTGGACAGAAAGCCAGAGAGGGAGATGAGCTGCTGAGTGAGCATGAGAGAGATGTTTCAACAAGAGAGGCTGATGTATGTATGGTGCATTTGGGTGTCACGGTCATCAGGAAAACATGAGTTTTTACCCCGGCTCATCTGTCACAGCACTGAAACACCTGGTCAAAAAGAATTTGCAGGAATAAGGATGGGGCCTAATGACGGCCAAAAGAGTCCAAATAATATTGTTAATGGTGCGCATACTAGAGTTGGACTGAAACAGGATTTCTGATGCATGTAGCAAATATTTTGTGGTTTGTTAAAGCCTCAGTTCTACTATGTGTTGCTAATTGCTTAGTTGCTAGTTGCAAAAGGCAAATTAGCAAGTTTTAGCTGGTGAATGTTAGCACTATCATTGAGAAAATGTTAGTATGCTGATGTTTTAGCTAGTAGCATTTAGCTCATAGCACCACTGTACCAAAGCATTGCCTCACAGAGCTGCTAGCCTATTGGTCTTCTTCCTACATACTAAATCTGTCATGGCAGTCCATGTTATATTATCATTATCCATGGTATCAATCAGTCCTAACTTTTAATGGCAATATCAGGTCATAATACATGGACATAATGTTAGCTTAGCAGACACATAGAGTAAACAGCTTATCAAAGAGTGATTTACTGTCACTCAACTCCTTTTTAGTGTGAAAGGACGTAGAGCACGTTGAAGGTTTTGGTCAGTTGATCGAAACACACAATATAGAGTTGGCTCATTCACTCCATTTCCCTCGTAATCACACACACATATACACACAAAAACAAGCACATATATTGGTGTCCAGTTTCTTCAGACCTCTGAAGTGGCCTGATGCTAATGAACTCTGAACAGAAGCTCCACACATTCATGGTGCTGTGGGAAAGAGGAGGGGTTAAAGAAAGAAAGAGAGAGAGAGAGAGAGAGAGAGAGAGAGGGTTGATTCAGTGCCCCAAAGTCTCTGTTCTGGCTAGCAGGTTGAATGCTTAAGTTTGGTAGGGGGAGAAAGAGAGGAAGGAAAAGGACAAGGGATGAGAGCTGATCGAGGCACATCTTGAACAGGTTTACTCTGATTCATATCTGATGTTTGGCCTTTCAGCAGCCAAACTAACATTAACTTCTCCCCATCTCTCCCATTCTTCTCTCCTGTCGTTTTCTTTTCCTCTACACCCTCCCTCCTAACACTTCTTCTCTAAACTCCCTGGTTGAATACCTAGACTGCTGGTGATAGCCGAGCATTTTGGTTGACAGGAGAGGGGAGCAGGATGGTGAAACTCAGGATTTGTGTGATGAATGCTTTTGAATGCTTTGTGGACGATTAATGGTGGTAGAGGAGTAAGATGGGCTTATAGTGTCAAGAAGTGGCATGGCAGCTGTAGAGGAGAAAACACAGAGGAATTGGCTGAATGTTTTAAAAGAAAACACAGGTTGGAACTTTTTGATGAATTCAAGTAAATTGGCAAAGAGTGGAAGCTAGTTTAGTTTAGGGCAATTTGGCAAAGACCAACACTGACAGAAGATACAGAAGGTACATTGTCTCTGACTCTATTTTTTTTTATCCTTTTGTCTTCTGATCCTCCCTCTCTGTCCCTCTCCTTCAGGTATAAGAACGTGGAGCGTCTGGCGGCAGAGGAGTACGAGAGGGAGCACGTTAGGGTGTCGAGGACTCGCCCTGACCTCAACTTGACCTTTGAACCCTTGGAGGCCTGGCCCTCATCATCGCGCAGCAGCACCCCATCCTCTTTCGCCTCCCAGGAGGACGCAGAGGCTGACCCCGAAGCCAGGACCCCAGCCACCCCCTACACGCCCTCTGAGACCGGTAGGACAACTGTGAATACAGTTTGATGGAGTAGCTGTCAAATATTGACGCACTGCATACAATATTGACTAACAACATGGTGTCTCTGTGGGGATGGGAGTTATTAACAAGTCAAAAATGCTTAGATGACGAATTATAAGACTGACATGTCAACTAAAGATTGTTTTGTAAAATTTTACAATTTATAATTACTCTCCGGTTGGTTTAGAGGATTTAGATTCAATAGTGTAGCCAAATGCCACATATTAAGTATTAAAATATATAATCGTATCAGCATTACTACGGCTAAACTACTACTAGGATTGCTACCATTTCTTTTGCTAGTACTGTTAAAAAACTAAATTAAAAATAAGAATTTAAAGGGGTTAGCTTATGTTATACTATACTGTGGAATTGTTTTGTCTTATAATGAATAGATGGAATAGGTGTGCTGTTTGTCAAAAAATGCTAAACGTGACAATGTATTGTTTTGTAGAGGTATTTTGAGTGACTAATTGCTTATATCAATGAGATTAGACTGCTAACAGTTAAAATGCTGGATTACATATATGCATCGTGTCCTGTGTATCGCTCATGCCTATGAAGGTAATATGAATCCAGAGTGAGAATGGTGGACCCCACCACTAGCAATTAAAATGACTATGTAGAGAGGTAATTCCTGAATGGAAAGACATTGAATGGCTATTGCTGCCAACATAAATAGCATCAAAAACAGAGGGTTTGACTTTATGAAAATCTTGAGGATTATGACTTTCAAGTTGTGTGTGTTAAAGGTCTCTTAGTTAAGAGCACTATGACTTTGAATTCTGCTGGTTAATACAAATTAAAACCAGAAGGACGCCAGTTCAATTCCCAACTGGGCGCCCCAAAGCAATCATTCTTAACCTTAAATTGTTTCAGTTTGCAGACTACCATTTAAATGGGCATGCAGACGTGAGCTAAAGAGGGAGAAGCAAGACAGACTGTGGAAAATACTGGTGGGGGGGACACCATCAGGGGAGGCAGAAAGCGTAGGGAGAGAGAGTATGGGTGAAAGGGTCAAATGGGTTTTTGAAAGACCTTTTAGAAAGTGTGACGCCAAAACATCTTGTGTAAGAAAAAAAGTCTTGTTTGGGAGCTAAGGGAATGCGCAACTATGAGCTGAGGTACTGTAGCTCAAACGGGTGAGCGTATGAGGCCTCACTGTGTCGTGTTATTTTAACCCCGCCTGCATCGCTTGCAAGGACTGTACTGTTGAGTTACCTGTTTGTACCGTGTACATGAGTGTGTTTTGACATAAACAGGATCTTAATTCTTCATTTCCTGTTCATATCCCGGTCCTGCAACAACACGGCTTTCTGTGCCTGCCATATTGTTTACATTAGTGTATAAGTGTTCGTGGGAATGAGTGTTGATCATAGACTGTAAAAAGAAAGGTGCTGATACAGGGGTGTCCCATGTGCAGCCTAAACAGAGGTACCTTTAAAATCAAAGACAGCTATGGCACATGTTTCAAACTGTATTTTATTGCAGATAAGTTAGAAACCTTTCTGTATTAATGACTGCCCCAAGTTAAATCAAGGAACCTGCGTTTTATAGAATAAAGTAACACTGATTTTTGTTTTTTTTGTAACAGGAGAGGCTGATGACTCCAGTGCCAGTCTAGAAGCAGAGGAAAAAGAGACCACTGTGGAAGAGGAGGAAGAACAGAAAGAGGAGGAAGAACAGAAAGAGGAGGAAGAACAGGAGGAATTAGAGGAGGAAGCGTCAGCAGAGAAGGAGGAGGAAGCTGAAGAGTGTGAGCAGGAACCAGAGAAGGAGAAAGAGGAGGAGGAGGAGGACAGCGGCATCCTGAGCGACAAGGAGCGACAGAATGAGGAAGTGAATGAGAAGGACAACTGCTCGGCCTCCAGCATCTCCTCCGCCAGCAGCACTCTGGAGAGAGAGGAGAGGGGGAGCAACGAGAATGGTGGGTAGTTTTGTACTGCATCATGAACTAACATTCAGGCTACATTTTCAATTCTAGTTTTTAGTAAGTTGCTTATAAGGATTTTATTCAGCAGTCATTCTTTTGAAATTATTGAAATTATCGGCTGAGATGGTACTAAATGACTTGTTAAGATGGCCACTGCAATCATGGTTAAAGTTACACTGTTGAATTTACAACCACTAATGGCGCTATTTAGCAGTCATTTGATGAGTTGGTGTCGTTCTGCTGCCAGTTCAACATTTATCCTGACAGACATTTAACCAATGTAACAGTTTTAAGATTGGAGTCTGTGGTATGTCGGCTCTCTCTTTCTGTGTGGTTGTCACAACGCGTGCTGCTGTGTTTTGTACAAGCTGTAACTGACCAATAGCTTTCTTAGACACACCAGACAGAATTGTCTTACAATAGCACAGCCTGCTGGAGATGAAATTATGTATTAACTTTTCTTTGTCTGCCCGGGAGAGAACCAATCTGACTCTGCCAATATTCCTTAAATGACAGAAAGACAATTCAGTCAAAATAGAAACAGGCTGAGCATTACTCCTTTTGACGAGTAAGTGCCCCTTTATTAATTCTTAATGATACTTAATTTGTACAATATATCTCATTGTATTTCTAATTTAGTTGATACTCTAAAGTACGTAAGCACTTGATTTAAGGCCATCTTGACAACAGCAATGGCCCAGTGAGCGCTCTTTCTTACATTCCTCTCTCCTGTTTACCCCATCAACCTCCTTCTCAGGCTTTAAGGAGGCAGAAGTGAATGAGCAGTGCAGCAAACTCCTCAACAGCAAGCTCTTCATGCTAGACATGCTGTACTCCCAGAACAAGAAGCCCAGTGATGAGGAGGAGGAGGAAGAGGATGCAGAGAAGGAGAAAGAGAAAGAAGAGAGAGAGGACAAAGAAACCCAGGAGAATGCGGACGGGCCACTGGGCGATGACCAGAAGACAAACAACAGGTCTGACAAATCAGAGAACCGCGGGACTATCCGACCATTCGCCGAGCGGTTTGGAGACTTGATCAAGGACCTCGTTTCGCCCCACCCTCACCTGGATATTCCAGCCCCTGAGCCCCCTCCTCCTCCACCCAAAAAGGAATCGGACACGATCTGGGACCAGCTCCTGGCCAGCCCTCGAGAGCTGCGCATCGGGGACATCAACTTCACCGACCTGACGGAGGACGATGACAAGGACATTCTGGATGCTGTTTTGATGGGAGGATGCGGAGACCTCCCACCCCCGCCACCTCCTCCCCCTTGCATTCCCTGCTTTCCTCCACCACCACCCATGCTAGGCAGCTGCCCCCCACCCCCTCCATTGATTGGGATTATGAGGCCTCCTCCTCCCCCTTCCTTTAGTTCCTCAATTCCAGTGCCTCCTCCCCCGGAGCCACCTCTTTTCAACAAGAAGAAGAAGACAATCAGGCTCTTCTGGAGCGAGGTGAGTCAAGATTCAATTACCATTTCCATCAGTCAAGTACAACTAAGGCTTTTTGGACAAAACAATTGCATCACTGTTTTCATTTATCCAGTGGATGATAAGTGGAGGTATAGTGTCACACACCTTTCTCTCTGTGTGTAGAGGAATTAAGTCATAAACGTTTTTGGTTTGTCTGAGGCCCATTTTGTTGGTTGGGGTGGAGGTTCTTGTAAGGATGAAAAGTTCTTGTAAGACAGCACGTTTTTATTAACCCGTTGTGATTGAGGAGTCATCACAATGACCCACTCTGTTCCTGGTCCTGCTATAATTTGTGGTTCTTTGTGTTCAGAGTCTCTCATTTACCTGTTTTATTGTAGGAACTGAGAGTCTAACACATCCCTCTACATAATGTTTTGATTGTGATCAGGTGCGGCCGACAGACTCTCAGTACAGGGACTACAAGCGGAGCGGAGACTCGCTCTGGTCCACACTGGAACCAGTGAAGTTGGACACAGCCAAACTGGAGCACCTGTTTGAAACGAAATCAAAGGAAATACCAGTTACAAAGGTAAATAAGCTGTGCCTGAACAGGGTTCAGAGAGGTTTGGGACATAACATTTTATATTTGTCTGTGGGTCTGTCAAAGGTTGTACTACCTAACCAGATTTTTACTGATTAGTGGACAGACAGACATGTTTTCTGTTTTGTGTGAATTAATTTCTTAATCCACCACATTATGTGTCTAACATATTTAATGTTGTATCAACTTCTCATGTAAACTACAGATGCTCGGCAGGAGTCATGTACTTTCTATTTTGTCCTTGTGATATTTCCTGTACTTCAGTGGCTGGTGCTTTATCACAAACACCTTGTTTTTACCAACCAGCCCACGGGTGTGGTGTCCACTATCTCCAGCACTTGAAAGGTGATATTTTAAGAGTTAAATGGGGTCACATGTGTTCTGATCCTGACCAGTTTTGAATCCTTGGTAATTCTCACAAAGCCTCTAAATAAGAAAGGTATGATCTGCTAAGATGGGGAGCTGAAATAGGCTTCTCCGGAGCCACTGCTCCAAAACCACAGCTTCTGTTAGAGCTGAACCAGTTAGTAGCTCACCTCGGCTCAGCTTCGGTGTCTACACGTAATGTGTCGGTGATGTGTGATGGTGGTCTGCTGCTGTAGTATCGAAATAGCTCAAGCAAAGCTGTCAGTTAATAAGACAATCCAAGATTTAGAGGACCACCAGAATATTCAAGCCATCAGAGGTCAGAGGAAACTTTACAAACAGGTTTTGCTTTGGCAGACTCTCCTTTGTTCCCTTCTTTAGGTGCTTTTACCCATCAGAATTTTAAATATGTGTTTAAATTCTTTGCCTTTAGCTCAGTAAGGTAATGCATCTCTATAACAAATAAGTTAACTATACTCCGGTTGCTTCCTTTTCTTCATTTCACCCCCTCTTTCTCCCAACTATCTTGTCTTTGTCTGCACTATCTAATGAAAGAAAAAAGATGAGTCTTACAAATGAAAACAGCATAAACTGCAACATGTAACAAGTCAATAGTGCCAGACTGTAGTGTTCCAGTCACCATGTGGTGAGTAAATAACTTCCTAGTGGCAGTAACAAGGTCTTAGCACCTACTCTGTTACACTTTTATGTGGTGACATATTACGACTTCCTTCCATTAATAGTTTAAAATGGTGAGGTCATATGTTCACATACGGTGACACCCCCCTAAACACTGCTCCGACAAACCATATAGCTCCCACAGCTGCAGTCAATGTAACCTGAGTGATGATCCCTCTAATCCTTACAAGCCGATAAAGCGGACCACACCGAGGAAAGAGACAGAGAGAGGCGAAGGGGGGATTGGGGGAGACCCAGCCTTGACCCACTGTGTGTTTTTGTGCCGTAGAAAACAGCAGCAGACGGCAAGCGTCAGGAGATCATCGTTTTGGATTCCAAGAGGAGTAACGCCATCAACATCGGTCTGACGGTGCTGCCTCCTCCTCGCACCATCAAGACGGCCATCCTCAACTTTGACGAGTACGCGCTCAACAAGGAGGGCATAGAGGTGAGATACAGACACTGGTGAAAGGAAGAAAGGGGTGAACATGACTGAAACTTCCCAAATCCTTCATCGCCGATATACTCCTGTCCTCTCTTATCCCACTCTGTCCTTGCCCTCAGAAAATCCTGACGATGATCCCCACAGAAGAGGAGAAGCAGAAAATCCAGGAGGCCCAGCTGGCCAACCCAGATGTCCCGCTGGGCTCAGCAGAGCAGTTCCTCCTCACTCTGTCCTCCATCAGCGAGCTCTCTGCCAGACTCCAACTCTGGGCTTTCAAGATGGACTATGAAGCAACCGAGAAGGTCCGTATAAACATGGGGCAGTTTGAAAAAAGAAAAGGGTAGATACTTTTCATAAGAATGTAGCTGTGGGAAGGCCAAACCTAAACCATTATCAAACACACATTTAAAATTGTACTGCGCAACTGAATGTGGTTTTATTAAAGCAGGAACAGACATACCCGTACAAAGCCAAATGAACTCTGCACCATAAAGGATTTAGTGAATGTGCACAACATGTGTGCCTGTGTGTGTGTGTCTTATGCCCGTGTCAGTTAGTATCAACATCCCTTTTAGTACAAACAACATCCGTAAAACATCAACATAGTTACATCATAACAACAGAGCCAAATATGCACGCTTATTAGCGGCACCTTGTCTTCTCCTGGCACACCATGTTTTACTCGAGCGAAGAATGCATCCAGGAGGAGAAGTTCAAAGACAAAAACCCAGAGAATGAAAAACACACAACGCCCCGCCGTTGTCCTGTAAACTTTATGGCTTTCCGCAGGATGCAGCCGTCTTTAATCTCTCCATGAAAGGCACGATTTCTGCCGCGCGTTCGGGCAGAGTGGCGTTTCCGACCCAACTGTGGGACTGGTTTGGTAGTGGAGGCTTAAGGGCAACATACCATGCAGCCACACAAATGCGCGCGCAAGAGAGTCTGCTGCACAAAAACAAAAGCATCATGTAATCAGGAGCACCTTTGATAGCGAAGGCTCGCCGAGACCTTTAAACAACCTCTCATGATCTCAAGCGCAAGCGATTTGTGGTGGGAGACTAGGGGCACCTGTTCACCACTTATGTAACCGTAGACTCGTGAAACACATGTTTTTGGGAGTCTTATCTGACTCAACTAATGACATGTGTGTACATGTATGTGTGTGTTTTAATCCTTCCAGGAAGTAGCAGAGCCGCTGCAGGATCTGAAGGAGGGTATGGAACAGTTGGAGAAGAACAAAACACTACGCTACATCCTCTCCACGCTGCTCTCTATTGGAAACTTCCTTAATGGCACCAATGTGAGTCATGACAATAACAGGCTCCCTTCATCATACTGGGACATCATGACAAGCTTCTTTTGTTTGTTGTAATTGTAGAGACATTCAGTGATTTTAATGGAGTGTGGATTTTCTAAGCCTGTAATTTGTACATTAAAAATTACATCACATATTAGCTACTATAACTTGGTGAGAACAGATGTACCTTACAGTACTACTTCAGAAACCCTTTGCTCAGCCACTTGGTTGTTTTCTAGTTCATTTTCTAAACAACTTTAAGGACTGGATTTTTGTGAGATTGTGTTATTTCATAGGAAAGCATTAAAAGAAACAGAATTTTTTTTGTGAGTAATTTGTGTGTCCATGCGTCCAGGCTAAAGGCTTCGAGATGACGTATTTGGAGAAGGTTCCGGAGGTGAAGGACACGGTTCATAAGCAGTCTCTGCTGCATCACGTCTGCTCTGCAGTGGTTGACAACTTCCCTCAGAGCACCGACCTCTACTCCGAGATCGGAGCCATCACCCGATCTGCAAAAGTACGCTCACTTTTGAAAGGCTTGTGTACATGCTATTTTGCATCCCTACACTGTAAAACATTTTCTAAGAAAAAAAAAACAGTTTAAACTACAAAAAAGAAGGGTTTCTGGAGAGATTCAGCTCTCAAACAATGCATGGTGGGAAGTCTGCCAATAATAATAATAATGTTAATCATGCAGCTTTTTGAACACTGTCTGAAGTTGAATTAACTATAAGTTTACATTACGTTATTGACAAAAGATTTGGTGTACCCACTTAATTCCTGTATGATGTTTTACAGTTTAGCTGAATGATATTGAACCCTTTCAAAGAGGAATACATACAATTACTAAGAGGACTTTCCCTCTACAAGTCCCTTATTTGCATCAACATCTCTTCCGGCAGGTGGATTTCGACCAGCTGCAGGAGAACCTGTGTCAGATGGAGCGGCGCTGCAAAGCCTCATGGGACCACTTGAAGGTGATCGCCAAGCATGAGATGAAGCCCCAGCTGAAGCAGAAGATGTCTGACTTCCTCAAAGACTGTGCTGAGAGGATCATCATCCTCAAGATTGTTCACCGCAGGATCATCAACAGGTAGTTGAATAGTAATTTGTCAAATTTCTAGTGTGTAGTGAAATTTGGCCATAAACGTTAAACAGCCTAAAAGAGACCCACCTGTAACTCCTTCTCCCAGGTTCCATTCGTTCCTGTTGTTCCTCGGTCATCCAGCCTACAGTGTGAGAGAGGTCAGCGTCCACAGGTTCAGTAAAATCATCAGCGAGTTTGCGCTGGAGTACCGAACTACCCGAGACCGCGTGCTGCAGCAGAAACAGAAGCGAGCAGACCATCGCGAACGCAACAAGACCCGAGGAAAGATGATCATGGACGTCAACGCTCCTGTGAGCATCGCACGCACAGTCCCTTGCACAAAGACACACTCAGACTTTCCATTCTATCTTCTTGTCCTTCTCTTAGCAAGTCTAGAGCTGCTTCTTCACTTTTTCCTCCGTTACTTTCTCTGATCTAGACTTCTACTTTCCCTTTTTCTTTCCCCTATAGTCTGATGATGAAGAGGAGAGTGAGGTATCAACATGTGTGCTGGCTGTCTGCATGTGTGTCTGTGTGTGTGTGTGTGTGTGTTCATGAAACCACTAACCCTGACTGAAGCACTTTACCTCAGAGTTTTCCTTTTCACTGACTTTAACATCTGAGTGGCTCAGTCAGTGAAGTAGAGTAGGCATCATAATATTTACAGGTTGGATGTTTTCCGTGACGCTTCAGCTTGTTTGAGTCAAAGCCCAAAATACTTCAAATACAAAAAGCCAAATTCTTATTCTCTTTCATTGTCTCTCACCGTCAGTGTGGTCGGCATGGCTCCACCAGTAACAACAGCGCCCCTAGTGGCAGCCAGGAGAGCGAGCAGCCTCTGGGTCTGGGCCACTCTGAGGATGCTGCAGAGCACGAGCACATGAAAGCGGTACTGAGAACCAGCGTCAGCGGCGGTGACAAGGAGCCCGCTGGCGTACCAGGGCTTCGGACACGGACAAGGTCCAGGCCTGGACGGGGAGGTGAGGGTGACAGGAAGTTCCCTACAGGGTCACTTAGAGACGAAATGCAAAAGTCACGGCCCATTAAGGTATTTCTTTGTTAATGCATAAGCCTTTGTTGTCCTCTTTATTTTGTTCAGGTCGCAGTATGCAGTCTTGGACACCAGCCGTGGAAGAAGCTCAGATCTGTGGAGACGACGCCGCAGACGACATCATGGAGCGTATAGTGAGGTCGGCCACTCAGGGTCCAGGAACCAGAGCCCAACCCCGCGAGAGAAGGAGGTCCAGGGCCAACCGCAAGTCATGTACGACCTAAATCCTTAACTTCTGTCCCAAATCCGTACCACATACAAATTCTAAGCAGGTTTTGCTCATGTTGTATGTTCTCACTGGAAAAGAAAAAAGTTTATTTAGAACTGTCAGTTCACATGCTTTAGCTTTAAACCATTGATTTCTGGTAATGTGCTGTTCATGTACATTATTCCTCCACAAAGCCATACACAATCAAACTAAAGAAGCTGCTCACATTAAGCTAGGAACAAATCCAACAAATTGTGGACTAAGTAGACACAGATAAGTTAAGTAAAAAATCTAAAAGAAACAACCCTGGTGATGTCATCAGGGTCATCCTGGATTTGGGCTTGAGACTTTACATTTTTACATTAAAGTCTGCATTATGATCCAAAGTGAGTAGGTTTGACAGGTAGATCAGCCACGTTTTGTTGCATTATGGGAAAGGAAGGATGCAGTGTTTCAATTGCTTGACCCATGCTAAAAAATGAAAATCAGGATATCTCGGCCTATGCTGCATCAATTTTGACCATAGTTTTTTCTAAACCATCTATCGCAAAAATACAGTACAAGCACAGAGAAGTGCTGGGCACAAAATCAGACCTTAAAAGCAGTTTTAAAAAGTGGAGACTTCTTGAATGTACAATAGCATAATCAGAGTAGCACAGATGTGTTTGTAATTTGAAATAGCATCTTAAAATCACACTTTTTCTGTCAGCAACGCAGGAGAGAAAGTATTGTATCATTTCCTGTTTGTATAAAACATTTACAAATCTAAACAAATATGGGGATTTGAACAGTATACTATAAAGCTTAGTATATTGTACATACTGTATAATGTTAGTATGTAGTATGGTTTTAGGAGACAGCATCAGCTTGATCACAGCAGCTGATGTGATAAATGTGATAAATAACCTTCTCTTCTCGCAGTGAGGCGGACCCTGAAGAACGGACTGACCCCAGAAGAAGCACTTGCTTTAGGACTAACCGATTCCCCGGATACATCGATGTGATCATCCACCCTCCCGCCTGTCCTCATTTCCATGGAAACAAAGCCACAATCATCGAGTAGACGTCTGCCTTCATCACCTTTACAGCGTCATATTTCACCTGCCACAAACCCCTTTTAGGTTTTTGCCAGCTGCTAATTTTGCCTGATGTGTCTGATTCCTGAAGCCATGTTAGTGTTTTTTAATGCAACACAAAGAAAAATTCTTCCAGAAGAAAAAGTGGAAATGAAGAAAGAGAATGCGTCGATTAAGGACTTATGTGTTCAACCTGGCAAGGGAACGGAAATTTGTATTCAGTGACGCTGCCTCTACGCTGAAATGAAACCCTTCCTATTTATCTAAACATATATTTGAAATGTTGCATTAGTCCAAAAGGTAATTTTTGCTTGTGAGTTTCTGCAGCTGTGACGCCACCATTTTTCTTTTATTTAAGCTGTGAATTTCAGTTTGTAAAGATTCACTGGCTGAAGAGGAAGTTTGATTTGTTCTCATCCAGTTTCAAAGAATCCCAAGAGATCACCAACAAACAAAGAGGCTTACTAAGAATGATCCTTTGTGAAAAGGCAAATGTTTGCTTCTGCAGCTGCACGTTTGACAAGTGACGTGTGTATTTGTGTTTAGTAGGAATGTGAAAGGTTTTCAATCTGACGTGTGCTTTCATTTAAAACGCCATCTCTCACTCGTTTCATTCACCTCCTACTTCTCAGCTAACTCACAAATGTCACATTCACAGGTGTAGTTATATCCAGTGTTGATATGAGTGTTGATTACAATTCACTTTTTTAAATTTTTTGGCAACATTGATCTCAGTATTTATTTGCAAAGCTCGGACATCTTGCACCTTACTCAACATGAACAGTTACTCATTCTGAAATGAACGACTGATTCAAAACACAGAAAAAAAGGAAGTTTTTATCTCAGAGGAACCGTTTGTAAAGTGTAAAAAGACAAAAAGATGTTCTTTTTGGTTGTTTTAACAATCTATTTTGAAGGACATGCAGAGAATTCTGCATAAAATGTGTAAATGCCCTTTCAGCTGCCAGGTACTTGTAGTACTACAGTGTGGATGTTTAGTGCGGTTCATGTGATGTATTATTTTTGTAATTTCTGTAGAAACTTGTATTATAGTCTGAGAGAAAGGGTTAAAAACAATGGGATATTCTGTGAATTGTTATAAAAGAATAAAATATGTGGTTATAGCTGAAATATAAGTATTGCTCTGTGCTCAGAGAGAGGAGCGGTACTTGGACATTTCCCTCGAACTATGTGGTCACATTGTACTTTGTATGAACTTGAACAGGTTGTGGATAATGTAAGTCCCAGCTGAACCATCTGCTCCTCTCACAGTACATCAAAAACTGGGAAATATTGCTGCATAAATATCATGTAGTGGGCAGGACACAAAACCGTTGTTACAAATACTTTCACTTGAAATGCCGTGTACACGCATTCTGCAATAATAAAAGAAAAGGATGTGCATGTCATTCTTTTTCACTGCTTTCATTTCTGAGCACTTGAATACACACTACAACATGTGGCTGTGCCTCTACTGACCAGCCTTTGGATTAATGAGGTGCCTTAAACTGCTGCTCATTTAACTTGTGCAGTTCAGCATTGAGATCGGAGAGCACAAATCCCAGGAAGTCTTGGAAATCAACCCGAGAGGACAGGTTGGTATTCACATGTTTTCAAATATCAAGTACAGTAAAAACGACCATATCAGTTCAATCTAGTTAGCTGTTACAGTAAAACAGTATCACTGCGGGGGACTTTCCTATAGGGGTTAATCCCTATAGCCAGTCTAATATTTCCATTATTTAAATTTTGTTAGATGTTTTATGAATTCATAAACTATTCATTAGTTTGTCTGCACTATACAAAAAATGTGTTACATCAGAATAAATGTTAAATTCCTTTAAGGCACAAGACAATGTAGTTAATTTGTAAGTATTCAATCATTTTCATGTTACTTAATTCTACCAGCTCCCTGCCTTCAAACATGGAGACAACATCCTGAATGAGTCTGGTGCAGCTTGTTTGTACCTGGAGGTAGAGTGTAAAACCTGGAGCAACACACTGCCTCTTTTTTACCATTTGAGAGTAAAAAAAAACAACGTCAGATAATATGGAATATCCTGTATATTATGTTTTATACTGACTATGACACATAGGCCTGGTCTTCGTTGTTGTTTTCTATTACGTTGCTGCAGACAGTCACTTTAAGTCCCATGGCAACAACCTCATCCCTCACAGCCCTGCAGAACAAGCACTGAGGTACCAACGCATGATGGAGGCCCTCACTGATAAACTCAGTAAGAGACACACACCCTAACACAAATGCCAACACAGACACAGAGTGAAGAGGAACAAAATGAACAGTGATATTCATCTCGGATGATCTGTCTTAGATTCAGTCATCTACTTTGCATGGTTTGTCCCCGAAGAGGGGAGACATGATTCTGCTGTGAAGAGAAACAGGGTAACTCTGGCCACTGAGCTCAAACTCTGGGAGAGTTACCTGCAGAAGGTAGCGAATGAACAGCACACACACACACACACACACACACACACACACACACACACAGAGGCATACTGTACACACACTATGCAGAAAGCAGTGTTTGTCATTTGATTTCGGCATCAAGGTGTCTGCAGGCTTGTACCTGTCAGGGGCCTTCTCGTTGGCTGACGTGACAATTTTTCCAAACATTGCTTATTGTTTTGGGTAAGTGAGTGTAGTGCTTGGTGGAAGAACGAGTTAATCTGCTTTGGCTTTCAGTGACATCATAAACTTTTTTCTTGTCTTTAGGCTGTCTGTTGGACGTTACTCCAGATTGGCCAAATAGTACAGCCTGTTGAAGGACAGACCCAGCATCAAAGCCAGCTGGCCCCACACTGGCTGGCCAGCCCAAAGAGTTATGGCATCCTGAAGGATCTCTGAAACACAAACATTTACTTTACCATTGTTTTATATATCTGTAAGTTAGTTTAATGGTGAAAAATCAATAAATAAATGGCATGCTTAATTTTCCTATGGAATGTTTCTCAAATGGGTTAACATTTGACGTTTTTATAAAATATGTAAGCTATCACAAAGTGAAATTATTTGAAAGACCAAAAAATTACATTGCCACCTCCTAACCAGCAGGTGGCAGTAAGCGCTTTTATTACAGCTTGAGATCCCTGTGAACTGTGGATAGAGTGCAATCCCTTTTTTCTCTGCGTTTGTCTGCTCAGCTTCTGAGACGCTTGTGGAAGCCCTGAGGTTGTAGGCCGTGAAAACTGAAGGCATGGCCCAGGACATGACTCTGCTGTGGGGCTCCGGCTCTCCTCCCTGCTGGAGGGTGATGATCGCTCTGGAGGAGAAGAACCTGCAGGGCTACAACCACAAACTGCTCTCCTTTGAGAAAATGGAGCACAAGTCCCAAGAAGTGTTAGACATAAATCCCAGGGGTCAGGTAGGGAGTAAATCCATGGTAACATGTAAAACAGAGGAACGGTAGGCTATCACCCCTGACATTTTCCACCCGAGAATAACAACATTGTGACAAGCGCAAAACAACCACAACTATTAAAAACAGATGCGACATGCCTTTCAACCATTTTTATTATCCCTGAAATGCCAGCTGTTAAGTAAGGCATCTCCAGACTGTTTCCAAAGCTTTAGCAATGCATTGTTTTCCAGTTTACCAGCAAAAATGTGTGGTTACTTTCTGAAGGTTTAAGACGAATAACGGATGCAGTAAAAGTGTGTCCTTTTTACGAATAATACCGTCCTGCTATTTAATTTCATGTTCATGTGCTATATTGTGTTACCGTTTCTGTAATGTTATGTTAGTAGTTCCAACATATTTAGTAGTATTGTCCTTTGCTAGTTAGCTCAGTTGTTGGAGTCACTATTTCACGGACATTAACGGTATTTGGACGGTAGCGCCCTTGGGGAGCCGCAGCATGTAACGTTACTGTTTCACCACTAGATGGTGCCCTTTACCTATGTTTTAACAGGAGAGCAGGTGATATGTCTGTTATTTACCTCTATGCACAGTGGTGAATATTCTGCAAAGTGCTACATTTTTGTTTATATCTGTTGTCCTTCTGTAGAACCACACAAGTTCACAAATCTAGCCTAAAGTATGTTTAAGTGTCCTGCTGGTCTCCAATCTGATTAATAAAGTGCAGAGAGTGAACACTGGTCTTGTCAACTGCATTCTGACTGCGTGAATGGTCAACATGAAAGTCAGCCGGTACAGTCCTCCTATTTCGTTCATTTTCAGTGTACAATTTAATTCGGGGTATATTAAAGGTTCTGTTGTTTTAAAGTTTTAGTAGCATCTAGTGGAGAGGGTTGTGAATTGCAACCAACTGTGCAGTCTACCACAGCGCCCCCCTACCCTTTAAAAGAGCGTAGGACAGCTATGGTGACACAGCACAAAAGGTGTTGTCTTCTGAGACAGCAGAAAGTAGCCAGTCAAGAAATTAGATTTCTTTAAGTAGATATATTAAGAAATTATATTTACGTAATTATTTAGTAAAATATATTATTGCGAATTGGCCACTGACAGATAACATGGAGAATGGAAGCCAAGAGTGTTTAACATTGTCATTGTTTCTGTACCACAGTCCATTAATAACCACATAATAGATAACGTTTATACAAACATTGACAATGGAAATGGTTAATTCTCTCTGTGAGTGTGGACCCTCGCCAAAACTGCGCGCCAACAATAATATCTGTCCCGCAGCCAGATTATGGTGCTTTGATAGCGGCCAAACAAAAAAATAATATGATAGCAGTACTGAAATAGATCTCAGTCATGATAGCAACAGTTACTCACATATAAACACTTCAGTTCAACTCTTCAGTGCTTTTGTCTACAAAATAAAATCATGAAAACGTTTTCTGCTGCAATGCTTTATTTTTTTGCTTTTACTTTGAAAATTTCTGAACAATATTAAGAGCCTGTGGCCTGCTTGACACACCTCTGAAAGAGCCGTCCGAAAACGTGACATATGACTATACGGTGACAGCTCAGTTTCACTAAGGTGCATGTACATTAATTTGCAGTACTGCTCTGAAAAACACACACTATAATTCTTAGTCATTCATAAGAGTCAAATTTTTATTTAACCTTTATTTAACCAGGAGATTCCCATTGAGATTAAGAACCTCTTTTGCAAGGGTGACCTGAAATAACTCTGTCTAAGCATTAAGACATGCTATGTGATGAGAGCTAATAGTTTAGACTCTTTATATACAGTCTGTCTTGCTCACATTATATCCTGTTTGATTTTTAAGCTTCCCTCTTTCAAACATGGAGACTTCACCGTGAATGAATCCTACGCAGTCTGTTTTTACCTGGAGGTGAGCAAGCCTCTCCATCAACTGAAAAATGTCAGCAACAGATATCAACACTAAATGAAACATTATGACGTGTGACATCTTGAAATGTATATGTGTGTGTCTTTTTCTCTCTTAATGGCAGAGTCAGTTTAAGTCCCAGGGAAACAAACTGATCCCAGACAGCCCGGCAGAACAAGCACTGATGTACCAACGCATGATGGAGGGTCCCACGTTCTACGAAAAACTCAGTAAGACAAATACATAAAAAATTCCATGAGCAGTCAGATCAAACCCAAAACAAAACAAATACAACTGAGCTCATTTTAAACATGTTATTTAATTACCACGCAGGTAAAAAAAAAAAAATGCTCAGCTTCTAATGTTGGTGTCATAATAGCATCAAAAATATTGTTTTCCCTGTTATGTTTCCCACTGTTCATTCTATGATTTGAAGGCTAGTGAGATTCTATTATTTTTATTATTATTATTCAGTTATTTTTCTTATTGTTAGCAAATCCCATTAAAAGACCAACACCAGTAATACTGGCTGACATGTTTCGAAGATACAGTCCACTCAGTGAACGCTGTGTGCACAGAATATGTAAATTGTGTTTCTTTTTCAGATGCAGTTATCTACTACAACTGGTTTGTCCCTGAAGGAGAGAGGCACGACTCAGCTCTGAAGAGAAACAGGGAAGCTCTGGCCTCTGAACTCAAGCTCTGGGAGGGTTACCTGCAGAAGGTAGTGTATGCACAGTACACACACAAACACAAAAACAAACTCGACATGCTGGGACGTGTTCAAACATGCTGTATTTTCCATCCCTTTCTTTCAAGCTGGGCTCTGGCTCCTACCTGGCAGGACCCTCCTTTTCACTGGCAGATGTGACCGTTTTTCCAACTGTTGCTACTCTTTTCAGATTTGGGTAAGTGGAAGAAAGGCTGTTAAATTTTCTAGTCACACTGGCATGGCTGAACATTTAAAATGTCTCCTACCTTCTGTTCTGTAGATTGTCTGCTGAGCATTACCCTAAACTGGGAGAGTATTACGCATTGTTGAAGGAGCGGCCCAGCATCATAGCCAGCTGGCCTCCTCACTGGCTGGAGAACCCCAAGGGACAAGACACGCTCAAAGACATCTGAGGTTCACACACACACTGTACAATCACGTCTGCCTGTAATGTTTTGGTTTGGTTTCTATAAAAGCTCTTTTGTTTATTGTAGTTTCAGTTCCCAGGTTTTCACATGTGATACAGCTCTTTAATTTTCTGATATTGTCATGGAATGAAAGTGTTGAGATCACCAGTATGTTCTTAATATATTAGTGTTACAAGGGCAGAAATGTAGTTCTTTTGTTTTGTCAAACTAACTTTTATATTTAGTTCAAAAGTGTGTAAAAAAGTCGTGTCTGTCAGATATTTAACAAACACAGGCAATGTTGGTCTGTGCAGCATGTGATGTTTGCAGGGTAACAGGCATAGGTTGCAGGCCAAATGTAATGTAATGTGATATTGTTGATCCAGCGTACATACATGGCGTGTATTTGTAACATCAATATCTGTTTATTAATATATGCATAAGTCACTATAACAGCAGTTTTCCATGTGTTTTGACTAAAAAAACCTCCACTCAAGCAAACATGTCTTCGAGGCTACACACCACATTGAAAACCCATACATTGGCTCTACAATTAAACTAGCATAGGCCAAACAAAACCCAGATGTCTCTTTTGAAGGTGTTGAAGTCTGGGAGTAAGAAATGTGTTCAAGTTTGGACTTCATGCAATTTTATGTTGAGCTCTTATGCGATCATCTAACCACATAAGCTCTAAATCCGCGACTGTTAACCCAAATATTCATGGCAAGTCTGGCGTCAATCTCAAGATTTCAATCTCACAATCTCTCACAAAAGGTATGTGGTGTCTGAGGACATAAACTGGTTTGTTTTATTGTTTGAATGGCCGTGCCACAACTGGTTCACTCTGCACAAAGGTAAGTGGAATGCTCTGTGTTGTCATGACTTTGCATAAGTGACATAGCTCTGTATTGCAGGCTGTGCATGATTTTGCATTTTATGTAAAATGTCTTTCAGACATTCGCAGCAGATGCACTGAGCTGTATGTCGGCCTATATCACTTAGACTTAAAAAATAGACTTCTGTACCTGCTTATGTAGAGGCATTTCACATGCTTATAAACTTGAGTTGAGATCCTGCACACACTACCAGGAGTACATCAGCTTTCACATACTGAGTAGTGCAGCCCTAGAAGATGTGCAAAGTGACATCCCAGTCCTCCTCTTGGCCCTTTTATATACTACCTGTTTTGTCTGGGAGTTGGGGCGTCCCCTGTTGTGCTCCATCAGCTAATGATAACTGGGACAGTTGGTATTTTATTTGGAAGAGATGTAATAGGCTAACTGTCATGGGGCTGCCCCATTCAAGCAACAGCCTCTGATGAAACATGAGCGATGCACTTTACGCTTCTCAGTGGCAGTTCAACAGTTCACAGACAAACTAATATTCAAGGAATTTAGTGTTTACCTAGAACTATGAAAAAATGTAGCTGATCAAAAAGCTTATTTGATCAAAAACATCAATTTTATTTTTCTGGAAACCGAACTGATTTGAGGGTTTGTACTCCGTTATGAAATTTAAGTTTCATGCATGCATCAATGAACCGGTAGTCTGCAGTCACAGGTCTCCCTCTTGCAAAATACTGATGATCCCATGCTGACAATCTGCCTGCAAGTCCAAATGTAGGACACTTACTGTATATTCAGACTCTCAATGGGTTTTTCTTGAAACATGGATGAATTATGATGTGGCCGCCTTTGTCAAACTTCTTAGAAACCTAAAATAAAACTGGTCAGCAGTTGAATGTATCGCTGGAAGAAATAGACTTCAGCCAAACCACATGTTTTTCATGTGATTTCAGCAGCTTTCAAAAACACAACAATTAAATTGAGTTGATGCTAAATGCTGATGATCCCATGCTGATAATCAGCGTGCAAGTCCAAATGCACGATGCTGCCAAATAGATCAAAACCTGAAAAAATGGGTCCTCGTGTTACAACAAGCTGAAATAAGCTGGTTTATATGTATCGAGAGAACTTCACTCTTGCTACAGAGTCTATATATAAAAAAAAAACTAAAGCCTTTGTGTACTGCAATCATTGAATCATTCAACCTTTATTTAAATCAGAGTGGTGCAGTCAGAGCAGTCCCTTCTTTAGTGTGTGTACACGAGATAATAAAAGCAATAGGCAAACAAATCCGACAGTAAGGAAAACACGAGACTTTAAAAAACGAGTAAAACAGGTTAATACATTTGAATGGGCATCAAGCCAACATAATGTTTGTTATGTGTGTATTTATCATGTAAGACAACATTTAATAGAAAAAACAGTTTTCAACACAATTGCTTTTCCTTCATGTCACTATGACAAAGACAGCCTGCATATTGATGAAGAAACAGATTCTTTGAATTTTAGACTGGTGAGTAGTTGAATGTATCGCTTGAAGAAACCGGCTACAGCCACATGGTTTTCATGTGATTTCTGCAGCTTTCAAGAACAAAACAACTTGTTGAATGAATCATGGGTGCTCAGTTTTTAAATGTCAATCTCAAATGTGTATATATATTAACAAAGTATATATAGACAGGTGGTGTCTATTACATTCAGTGCAGATTTGACTGTTGTAAAAAAGTATTGTGACAGGCTGTGTGTGTGTGTGTGTCGGGGGAGGGGGGGGAGTGCTGAGTCACTGTGAGTTTTCAATACATATCAGGACACACAGGAAACAGGAAACCACTAAGCTTAAAATAAAAAGAACAAATCAAGATTTTGCTGACAAAGGTTCCCACAGATACATATATATTTTCTAAGAAATGTTTGTTGGAATTTCAATAGGAATATTCAGGCGCATAAAAAAATAATTGCAGTTGCAATTTCAGTGTTTATTACTTACAAATTCACTGTATAGATGTTATGAGTTCCCATCAGTTTCTCACAATTGCAGTATTTTATTCTTGGATTCATGTTTCCCTTTGCACATGTTTCATGCATGTCTGAGATCAAAGAGTATTAATGCAAAGCAAGAGAAGTCACTCCTCACATCTGACTTTGTTAATTCCAGTGGATATAATTGGCTAGAGGCATTATTTCATATTAAAATAGTTAAGTACAGTTACTAAAATATGCAGACTTTCACTAAGACATCATGTTGCCTTGAGTTAACAGAAAGAGTGGTAAACATGCTTGGATAGGGTGTGAACTATCTTAACTGTCTTGAGTCACAGATCTTTGGTGATGACAAAAATGGGATGGGTCTTAATTCCACCAATCCAGGATACCAAGGGTTGGAGCTTGTTATAAAACAAGGCATCTGCCCCTCTCAAGCTTTACTCTTCACTTCTTCCACCATTCACAACTTCATCTGCTTTCAAGCGTAGCAGTTCACTCCATAACCATGGCTAAGGAAATGACTCTGCTGTGGGGCTCCGGCTCTCCTCCCTGCTGGAGGGTGCAGATCGCTCTGGAGGAGAAGAGCCTGCAGGGCTACAACCACAAACTGCTCCGCTTTGATAAAATGGAGCACAAGTCACAGGAAGTGATGGACATGAATCCCAGGGGTCAGGTAAGTTAACACACCATTAAGTAGAAATAATAAAAAACTTCTGATAGTGCCAGCCTGCTTTCTCCTGTTATGGAGAATTGTGTATTTATTTTAGTACTAATAAAGTACTTTAAGTAGTAACATTGAAACTTAAAGTTTTCATTCCACTCTACCTTTCTTACAGCTCCCTGCCTTCAAACATGGAAACAATGTCCTGAATGAGTCCTATGCTGCCTGCTTGTACCTGGAGGTAAGAACTTGGCCAAGCTGCTGAACTTGGCCCTTGTTAAAATGTTATGCAGCCATATCCCAACAAGGAGTTAATAATTATGAGTGCTACTTGTGCCAAGTGTGTTTAACAATGCCTAGTAAGCAAACAGACACCCTACACCTCAGAGGAAGAGAAACCGGAGCTCCATGCAGCTGTTATAATTGTGTCCCCTTTCATGTCTCCAACAACAGAGTGAGTTCAAGTCCCAGGGAAACAAACTGATCCCCGACTGCTCGGCTGAGAAAGCACTGATGTACCAGCGCATGTTTGAGGGTCTCACGCTCAACCAGAAAATGGGTATGTTAAGCCTGACATGCGAAGCTGAAGTATGTCACTGCTGTTTTGCAAAACACGACATACCAGTTGACCCTGTAAATCCTGTATATTCATAATAATAATGATAAATAGTTTGTTACATTTGAGCCACTTGGATGTAGTTGTTAAAGCCTGACTGGGCTTTATGACTTACAACTGTTGTTGCCATTTAGAGGTCTGCCTTTTGGGACTCTGAACTACATTGCTCTTGGCAACATCATACACCAAACTGCCACCTTTACACCTCTGAGACTTCATGTCTTCACCCAATCTCCTCTGAGGGAGCTCAACATCAACTGCCCCCTCCCCCAGAGGCCTGAGATGTTCAAAACACAAGGCATGAGCTAATGAGCTGTGCATTCACATGATTAAGCCGTTGCACCATGCATTAAGTTAATGTGGTGCACCCCTTTAAAACAGGTAGTGATGTTGAAAGGCTATATGTTAATCCCACAAAGGGTCACATGCTCGGACTAGCTTGCATGCAAATCTCAAGTCATGGGGCAGGGTCCTGGAATTTTTTAGGGAGGGGTGCAAAAAGAAGAGGGTGGCATTCATAATTCATTTCAATCAACTTGTGCATACTTAGAAATATAGTTCCTAAAAGTGAACACCGTATTTTGTAAGTACGCTGCTTCAAACTTTATTTGAGCCACTTTGACTGTCTTCACTAATGTTACATAATTACAATTCCCTGACTGACCCCACCCTCAGCTGCAAGGGAAATGAAAGCAGTTAGTTCAGGCACAATGTGCGGGTAGATTTCTCATATCTCTGAGAGCAGTCATCATAACTGTTTATTCATTTTTTTTTTTCTTTCAATTTTAACATTTCTCAGCTGATGTTATATACTACAACTGGAAGGTCCCTGAGGGAGAGAGACACGACTCTGCTGTGAAGAGAAACAGAGACGTCCTGAGTGCTGAGGTCAAGCTGTGGGAGGGATACCTGCAGAAGGTAAACCTCAAGATAAAACAAAAATACCCTCAAATACATGAGACAAAAGATGCAGAGCTGCAGAGGAAGATTTTTAACTGAAGCAAAGCTAAGTGGCGGTTGACTTTAGCTTTATATTTAACGGACAGACACGGGAGTGGTATTAACCTTCTTGTTAAACTAAAAGTGAATAAGTCTATTTCCCCAAAATGGAAATTTCAGCGCACAGTTAAAAAGTAAGTGCAGCAGAGTTGGCTAGTAGTTAACTTGCATATTTTGTCCCTGGGCAGGTTGACAAAACAAATAAAGAAGGGGGGGAAAAAACAAGCTACAGTATAACCATCACAGCTAACATGTATGTTAATTGTTAATAGGGATAATGGCAAATGAATGCTGCCATGTTCAGCAGCTGCCATGAGTTCTTTTGGTTGTCACATGAATGTGGCCTTAACTCCTTTGATTTGTCTTCCAGGCATCAGGCTCTTTCCTGGCAGGAAAGAACTTTTCGCTGGCTGATGTGACGGTTTATCCATCTATCGCTTATCTCTTCCATTTTGGGTATGTGGATTTAATGATTAAAGATGACTTTAAGCTGCTTGATAAAATTAATGCACTTATTACCAAAGAGCAACACATTTGTAATTTTGAAGCTCACACCAACTTTCTCCATTCTTTAGGTTGTGTGAAGAGCGTTACCCTAAACTGGCAGCTTACTATAACTCCAATAAGGACAGACCCAGCATCAAAGCCACATGGCCTCCTACCTGGCTGGAGAACCCACAGGGACAAGACCAACTGAAAGACATTTGAGATTAAAACACATTTCAGCGGACACACTAACTGTTAACTGTTGTGTAATATGTAACCACTCCTTGCATTGCACTGCTCTCACCGTGTGTTTTACGAAATATGCATTTGCTGTTACTGTGGTTGTTAATTTGTTTGTGACTTAAACTGCAGATTAATCTTTTTGTCTTGTAAAAAGCAATAAATGTGACTTTCAGCTTTGCATGCTTAATTTTAAATATCAGGATCCACAAAGCCTTCTTTTAGCCCATTTAGAAGAAAACTGGTCTCTCACAGTTAGTATTTCATATGCAATTTTTTTTATAAAACTGGTGAAAACATCTTCATTCCTGCACCAAACAGTTTCGATGCAGATGCCAATAAGCTTAAATAAATCATTGCTGCTTTTGCTGAACATTTCGGTTTGCCGTCATTCAGTTCTTTGAACCAGCAGTTTTGCTATCTTATCCTGTTTGGCCAGCGGGTGGGAACAGGACCACAAAAAGATGTTTTTACAGAGTCTGGGTTAAGGTTTGTTATCAGCACCTTACAGGGAAATGAAATAAAACCACTCTCGCTGCAGGTGACTTGCCAGTTTAAGGCCTCCAAGCAGCGTTTTATCCCCACTCACAGTACAACATAATGATTATAAGAACTTTGTCAAATCCATCCATCGTCAACCGCTTATCCCGCATACAGGGTCGCAGGGGGGCTGGAGCCAGTCCCAGCTGACTTTGGGCGAAAGGCGGGGTACACCCTGGACGGGTCGCCAGACCATTGCAGGGCCTGCTCAAGCAAAATGTGTTTTCTAAAGGATTGAAACTATAATGCAGTGTCAGGATTCATCATGCCTACTGTTTGCCTTCAAATGACACCCTGTTACTGTCTTGGTTTTGCCAATTCCCTTTGTTTCAGTGGCAGACAAATGTAACCACAACAAAAGATATTACAGTTAAAGACAGACACTTAACAGCAGTGTGCTCCACAGCAACATCACAAACAATCAAGAATTAAGTACAACAAACTGACACAACCCTCATATCACTAAGGATTAAGTGTAGAGGCAGGTAAGAAGAAGATAGAATAATCAATTGGACATGATTTATGCAGGATTTTCAGTTAGCTCACTATCAGGCTAATTGAACAAATATCAACTCCATACCATCAAGCTTATGAGTTTGTTTTACTTGCTTTAAAGTAAAGTAGCTGCTGCACACAGGTTGCGGTGAGTCATTCACTAAATGTGTAAACAATCAGTTGTACAAATAGATCTTATGTACATATTGAGAAACATTCCTTTGGCAAATACACCTCTTTTACTACGATTGCAGGAGCAGACATTACGTTTCTTTACTCTCCTGATATTGAGCACTGTCAGCAACCACTCTTCCTGCCAATTCTTTACCTTTGTTTGAGCAGACTGGACCAGAGATAACAGGTGTGAAACAAGTAGTAGACATTTACAATTACAAATAAGTACTTAAATAATACTTGTTTCTTGTGAAGAATGACAGAAAACAGATGAAAATAAGAAACTAACTCTGACCTATTGTCACAAAGGAATGATTAATTTTAAGTTTTTTAATTCAGCGCTACCATACACTAGGAGAAGTCAAGAGGGTGCTGGATCAAGAAAACAGTGGAAATGAAAACAAATCAGCATGCAGTATACTTTGTATACTTTTCTGAAATGCAAACATGCAGTTTATGAGCTCTTTCAAAGCCTTACATTAGTGGAATTATATTTAAAATCTGGAGAACCCAATTTCTGGACTGCACACAAAGGCATCTTCTATAGCTTTTCTCTGACTACAACCCAGACCCGCATAGGCTCACAACCTTTTAAAACTATGAACATGAACTCCAAGATTTCAGATGTTTTCACACCAAAACCACGTAAAAATACTTGTAAATCACATTGCCAGGGTTAATGTTTGTTATTGCACCTTACTGAGCTGGTTGGTCCCTCACCAAGGGCATTAAAGGAAATGGAACCATTCTCACGGCAGGTGATTTGCCAGTTTCAGGCCTCGGAGCAACATTTTATCCTCGCTAACAGTACGACATAATGGCTAAGAGAACTTTATCAAATCATGCTGCTTAAGCAAAACGTTTTTTTCTAAATAAGTGAAAATATAATGGAGTGTCAGGATTCATCATGCCTACTGTTGGCCTTCAACTGACACCCTGTAACTGTCTGAACATGAGGCTCACGCTGAAAGGCCAAACAGGCCTTTATGTTCCCTGTCCTTGTAACCTGGAACCACTGACAGACAGTTTTGCAGGTTGACAGGCTAATACTAATTAGAGCATTTAAAAACTGAGTGAAGGCTTTGGAGACTAATTCAGTTGATATGTTTCCTCCGTTTGTTTTATGTGTTTTTAACGTTTATGTTTATCTTGGTCACCAGGGCTCCCTTGGAAAAGAGATTTTGTAATGTCATTGGGATTAGCCTGGTTAAATAAAGGTTTCATTTTTTAAAAATGCCATAAAAACAACAGCACACTAGGAATGAAACTGCAAAATCACACACTAATATGAGGTAAGAAAATGTCCAGCACAGCTAAACTAAACTAAACTAAACAGAGGACTGTTCAAGGTCTTGTTGTCAGAACATCCAAATGTTGTAATCTGAACTCTAAAATAGCAAATATGCCTGAGTGGTCATAGATACATAAAGCCTTGTATGGTTTTAAAACTGCCTTTAAAATAGATTTTTTTTTTAAAAACTGTACTATCAGTCATAGAAAGTCAAAGTTCATGTGTGAAGAACATGTGACCAATAAGCCTGGCTGTGAGCCAATCTGAAGTTGACCTAGTTGCATTATCCTTCAGAAATTCCCTTTATGTCTGTAGCAAATATAACCACAACAAAAGGTATTACTGCCATTAAAGACAGACATTTAACAGCAACATCGCAAACAATCAAGAATTAAGTACAACAAACTGACACAACCCTCATTTCACTAAGGCTTAACTGTAGAGGCAGGTGAGAGGAAAGTTAGAATAATCAAGGCATCAGGATATATTATAATACTGTGTTGGACATGATTTTTGATTAATTTTTGGTTCGCGCTCACCTGCAGGACAATTGAGCAAATATTGACTGTCCAACATCAAGCTTCTGATTTTGTTTTATTTGCTTATTGCACATTAGGCTACTGTAGCTGTACAAAGGTTGCTGTGAATCAGTCACTAAATATGTAAACAATCAGCACAAATAGATCATATGTATAACTTGAGAAACATTCATTCAACCCGCAGTTGCAGAACCACCTGTTTTACTGCAGCTGTGCTTCTAGAATCTTGGCCTATACAGAGTATCGTCAAAACTGAGAAGATGGGAACATATTTGATTTTGGTGGGTCTGCTCTCTATCTGCAGCCTATCCTTTAGTCAAGGTAATACAACACTATACTATATATTGTAATTACAGGTGGTTGTTTAAATTGCTATTGCACCACTTACATGTGGAAATATGTATCTAATTTGTGTGTACTTCTTTTCCCATTTCTTCAGAATGTAGTCGAGAACTTGTGAAAAACGTGGATTTCCCTGGAGCAGAAGTTTCAACTCCCTACTCTCCTGATGCTGAGCACTGTCAGCAGCTTTGCACCCAGCACTCTTCCTGCCAATTCTTTACCTTTGTTCAAGGCGACTGGACCAGAAGTAACAGGTACGAAACAAGTAGTGGACTTTTACAAATACAAATAAGTAGTATGTTTCTTGTGAATAGTGACATCTTTTCAGTCAACAGAGACTGAAAATAAAAAAAGTAACTCCAACTTTTTAATTCAGTGCTCATGGATCCAGAAAACAGAAAACATACTTTTCCAAAATTGCAATCATGCAGTTTATTAGCTTTTTCACAACCCCACATTAGAGGTATTATATTTAAAATCTGATGTAGGTTATTTGTTATGTAGTTTCCATGGGTCAATTACATTTTGTCTTACTATAATTTTTTTTTATAATTTGTTTTTTACTACAGCTGATGACACACTTCCATCTTCAGTTTTTAATGTTAGTTAAATACGCACAAACAAAAAACACTCTGCCCTTATATACAGGACCTTCCGCTGCTGCCTCAGGTCCAGTGCCTCTGGACAGCCCAATGCTCGGACTGCACTCCAAAACGTCACCTCTGGCTTCTCTCTCAAACCCTGCAACCCAGACCCACGTAGGCTCACAAACATTTAAACCCAATTTTGAAAAACTTTTGTCAATTAGTGATGCAGGGTCATACTAATTTGCTCTGTCTGTCTGTTGGGCTGTATCTCTCTCAGAGCCTTGTCTGTCTCAGGTGTACCAGAACGTGGAATTCCCAGGGGCAGACTACCGATCCTTTTTCACAGCGGACTATAAGGAGTGTCAGAGGGCTTGCACCCAGGACCCTGCCTGCCGGTTCTTTACTTTTGCAAATGGGCTCTTCACACCAGAGAAGTACAGGTAAAACTGTATCACATAATGTTACACTGCAGTTGAAATGAATTTCAGTTTTATTAATACAGGGCTTAGAGGTAATGTCTTCGGTGAGAAAACCTCTGTGAGCAAAGTGTTTGTGGCCTTAACAATTTTTGAAAGATGCCTGGTGCAAAGGTGAACAGTATGTTTAGGGAAGTGATATTAAAAAGGTTAATTTAATACTAATGATTTAATTCTTTGATGTTACCTCCAAAATGTAGTCTACAGTATGTACACTTTGTGAACCATTTGTGAACGGGTTGTAACCTCACATAAAAAGGTACCATTAGCACACTTCCGTAGTTCCTTCTAACAGCGCTTATGCTGCTTCCTATGTGAAAGAATTGGGTTGGAGTTTCTGCAAAATTGGTTTACGTGGGCTGTGACGTTCATGTGCACTCCCAAGTTGCTTGCTTACTGATTCTGAACTTAACATCAACACTGCAGCTAATGAAATGGAGTCACCCAAAAATGACCAGCTCCCAGTACAACACAGACACGTGTGAAATAAACACATTCATTTAGCTGACGCTTTTATCCAAAGCGACTTACAATTGCTATAAATGTCAGAGCTTGCACGCATCTGGAGCAACCAGGGGTTAAGTGTCTTGCTCAGGGACACATTGGTGTCTCACAGTGGATTTGAACCCAGGTCTCTCACACCAAAGGCATGTGTCTTATTCACTGCACCATCACCACCACAAAAGCAATAAAAGATGTGCTGAAGCACGAATGAGATTGAAGTTAGGCAAAAACACGGTTTGGAAAGGCGTTTGAGCCATGGCGAGACCTCCGCTTTGTTTTGGATATAAAAACTGATCCTAGTGGAAAGGTAAACTAAAATTGCTGCAAGTTATGTGAAATATATTGAGATCTTGTGCTTTAGTTAGCTTGATTTTTATATAACGTTATCAGTTGAAGGCTCACCGCTAGAGGCCACTAAAAAGTACACATGGCCTCTATAAACTGTACTAATAGTTAACTGTAGCATACAGTTACCTTACTTTCATCAACATCATCATTGTAAAGTGTTGTCAAACGCACATACTGTATTTAGATCAGGGACCTTGTTTTTGGAACTTCTATTTCTAAAAGCCTGTGTATGGCCCTGGTCTGTCCTGGAGGTATTGGTCAACATCTTCATAGGTCTGAATCCAACTATGTTTCTGAGTTCAGAAAGAGATGCTCTGTCTTCTGCTTCCACTTATTGTGTCCTGACTGGCTACAGATCCTTGAACCACCTTAGCTTGGTTGGCATTTGATTGCATATTCTCTACATTTCCCTAATTATGTTTAACATATGTGTATGACTTAATTATTCACAGCTAAAAAATTTTTGCTCATTTAACCCAGGGGGCACAATGACCCAAGCTACCTCTTGTTCTGTTTTAGGTTCAAGTGCCAGCTTAAATACAGCTGGGCAATACCAAGGACCCCTGATGTAGAAACAAAGGCTGGTGTAACATCCGGATTCTCCCACAAAACGAAATTCACTCAACACTTTGATACAGGTGCACAAACAGCATAGCATTAGGAAAACATCCTGCAGGTTGTTTTACATGCTTTCTGAATGTATTATCTGTGTTTTGTGCAGCATGCGAGGGCAGATTGTTTGTAAACACTGCCATTCCAGAACACCACCTCCAGAAACTATCTGCTGCCTCTCCTCAGCAATGTCAGACATTGTGCTCTGCTCATCCACTCTGCACCTACTTCACTTATGTCAGGTAACATACTGTGTGTTTGACAAAATTTTCTCAGAGTGTAATAAACATTTCTAACATTTTGTCTCTTTCATGTGCAGTGTTGGGAGAAATATGTAAAAAAGTAACGCTATTGAATACATTAATGTATAGCTTTTTGCTCTAAGTTATATGACGCAATAATAATAACATTTTGGTACAATTATACCCGATACAATGCATTTTAACCCGGAATTAAGAGATGCTTTGTTTTTTTAATAATTCACTAACTCATTTTTGGGATTTCTAAAATATTGACAATGTACTATTTTTGCCACGCATTTCTATTTTTCTTCTTATTATTATTATTATTAATCAGAATATTGATTTTTATGACAAAGACCCACCTGATCCGCAGATTTAACTATCACTAGAACCCACCTATGCAGGTACATCGTACTATCTGAATAATGTGGCTATTAAATAGCAGTGAAGGAACTCAAAAGTGATGCAAAGGTAGTGTAAAGCATTACAGTTAAGAGACAGACCAGTAATATTGTAATTTAACTAATTACTCTCAAATGACAGTAACTAGTTATCTATAATGTGTTACCTTTTGGAAGTTACATGCCCAACACTGCTCATGTGGCAATAATGTCAAAGCTTGTCCTATAAGACAATAGGAGTAATTAGAAGGTACTGAGTTATACTAGCCAATTCACTGTTCCTTTATTTTAAATTCAGACATGCTTTATTTAATTCAAGTTTTCATTTTGTTTTTTTGCAGTACTAACTTAACTTGTCTCCTGAAGAATAATCGAAATGAAATGGTGATCAAAAACAAAGAGGGAGTCACATCTGGGATGCCAGCACGCTTCTGTCAGCCAGATAACAGTATGTATCACCAGTCAACACTAAAACCTTCAGAAATGACATATTTTCAGTAGACCATCAAAGACCACAGATGAACATGATAGTTTAAAGGTCTGGGGAACGTGAGGGCCAGTCACTGGCATCAACGCCTTTGTAATCCAGAAACTGCCAAAAGAATCAGGCCACATGAGGCCAGGTATTGAGCACAGGTACCTGTGCAACCTGAATGGGCTGCAGGTACGACCTCATGCTACCAGTAGTGACAAGGACACCGGCAAAACACAAAACTAGAGAACAATCAGTCAGGAAGGATAATGAGAGAGCTATTGTTTGTGGCCACCACCTGCACTACCATTGCCTTTTAGGGAGTTGTCTTGCTGTTGCCTCTCCCGTGCAAGTGACATTGATTCACAATCTCTTATGCTTTCTAACTAGACAGATTGATATCACCTGATGATATACTGTGATGATGAAGTGCTTCCTTATTTTTTTAGAGCAGTTTATTTTGGATGTATGGATCAACAATCTCAATAACTTAATGTTGTAAATGGGTCTGGGTTTTATTTAAGCTATGCCGAACAATGGATTTCAGACTCCATCGGTCAGTCAGTTAGTCAGTTTATTATTTACTTATTAAGTGAAATATCTCAACATCTACTTGATGGTTAGAGTTTACGTTTCTACAGACATTCACGTTCCCAAATAAGGTAGGAGTGAAATGTCTCAACAACTATTGAATGAAATTTAGTACTCACAGTTACAGAGGATGAAGTGCACTTTGACGGGCTGACTTAGCATGGCTGTAGACTCTTAGTCTTGATTGCATTATGAATCTATTCATTTTCAGCAGTTTCAATAAATACTGGGCTAGAAGTCTAAATACATTAATAGAATTTCAGAGAAATCTGTGTAATGACTGCAATGGGCCAAAGCTGGGCTTGAAATGTTTATTTTTTGTCTGTATTTATTAAAAGCCTACTTTCACTTAATGGCAACATTGTTCAATCATTTCAGAAACAATCACAAATGAAATAGCTAAGTGGCAAACAGTCTTTTTTAAAATTTGGTTATTGTGTGATCTATAATGACAAAGACTGGAATCATTTAGCCAACATGAACGTGCATCCTTTTAGTTTTATTCTTAGTAAAGTATTTCTATTGTTCAGCCAGCATCAGAAGTTTAACCCTGTTCCTCTCTGCTTACAGACTGGATAAAGGTGGCTCACAAAGATGTAGATTTCCCAGGTTCTAACATTCGCTTTGAACCGAAAGACAATGCAGACGCATGTCAGAAGGCCTGTACTAACGATAAGTACTGCCAGTTCTACAGCTATGTCAATGACAACTTCTCTGACCCTGCTTTAAGGTACAGTACTCTTTATGATTGCATGCGAACCTACATAAACACAAATATTGTCATTAAAAAAATCAGTTTACCAGCATTCCTCAGGCAATACTTCTCATGTAACATTTAACTTGATCATCAATCAGACACTGTTGTAGCCCCACTTTATAATTTGATGACAACTGTATTTATGGTGGCTAATTGAAGATGCTGTTGATTTTGTTTTCTAGGCGCCGTTGTTATCTAAAGCGTGTCATCACCATGCCTGCTCCTCCTAAAGTCGCCAAACTGGCCAATGTTGTGTCTGGTTTCACAAAGAAGAACTGTCATGGTCAAAAACAGTGAATTAAAAGAAAAAAGTGTAGAAACACAATTCTGTGACTCAGCAGTAAGCACTTTCCTCTCACTTCCCCATTTCAAACACTTGTTTTCTGTCATTACTGCCCTCCTCATTGCATGCTGAACCCTTCTATTTTTCCTCATTTAGCTTGGTCCAACAAATCTCGCCTTTTAATGCCTCTTGCTTCACTCAGACATGCACACTTCCCTCCTTCTGTCTTGATATCTTCTTCCTCTTTGTTTCCCCCAGACCTGTTTTTTAAAATTCTTTATTATGTGCACTTGGATAGCTGTTGTTCCTAACATCATTTGCTTTTTGAGCTGCAGATGAGTATTTTTGTGTGACAAATGTGTAAACAAAAACAATAAAACATCAATTTGCCTTTCAGCCTTCTTTATTGATTTAAAAGTAAGTGTTTACACAGCTCATACAGTATGTGTGAGGTGAGCAATGATATTAAAATATATCTGTGTGTTTCTACACCAAGATATTCTTCCACATCCATAAAACATACAGTAAATTGCTACATATAATAAATAGCAATCTGTCATAATTGTTGTAAAGGTTATTGCCTGTAGTTTGAAGCATTCCAAGGTCATTGCAGTATTTACCATTTCAGTAATAATTTGTGCATTAGTTAGTAAATAACACTGATAATTCACCAATAGGCTAATAACTATAAAAAGAAATGATACGCCTTTAAAATTAAGCGAAATGATAAAATGCATTTAAAAAACAGTGGGTTTTGTTTTAATCTTAGCAGAAGTCAAAGACATTAATTTAATGATTAAATGTATTGTGTGTGTGAGTGTTACCTTGAAATCAATAAACATTTACTCCACAGAATTTGTACTATAACCGAAGTACATACTGTAAGTGTTAAATAATGTGCTTCTACTTTAGAAACTATTTATTTGAGAGTGATAACCCACGCGAAGCAATGCTGCTGTAACCTCAACTGTTCTGACATTACATGCATTCACCTCATGAAAAGATTTGGCACATCAATACATATGAGGAGGAACCTAGTGAGAAAAGACACTCCAGAGCTGCATCCCTCATCATATATTAATAAGACTATAAGTAGAATCATGAAGTTGTTTCCTTATTGTACAGTGAGCAAAAATGAGAGGCGATACTGACTTAAATTTGCCAGTTAGCAATATTTGTCATATTGAAGAGTCTGTCACTATACTGAGTCACTGATTTATTCATCTGTATGTTTTTATTCTAGCTCTTGCTAACACTTAACTTAAATAGTTAAATTTAATATTAATTATAATAATACTAATAAAATTCTTTGCCGTTACCTGCAAAAAGTTAATCTATGTTGCCTACACTATGTCGTATAGCCACACCAGCCTGTGGCATATGCTGGTATGGGAGATAAAAACCCTTAGACTGGCCCAGAGGCCGGATGGGCCCTCTCACACTTCACTCTCTTAGACTTAGATAAATGGTGGTCCTTTCAATGTAAATGGTAGCCTATTCTTTTCAATGAGACACAGATTCTAGTAAAGTTCAAATTAACTCAAGTTTAGTGATAATTTCAAGCAAATAAACAAATACAACAAATACACGTATGTCCGAGTTGGGAGCAGACTTCCCAAACTCTGTTTAACATTGGTGAATATGTCCTCTCACTCCTGTTGTGGGTCTCATGGTAAGACCCACCTTTTCCACCTCCACATCCACACATATCCAATATTAAAACAGTAGTTTATTCTACCCTACAACACTTCTACAGAAATAAGACATCATCTTGATATTAGCAAATATTTTATGTGCATAAGATGAACAAGAGTTAACATCAAAATCAACACAAGCGCAGGTCCGTGTGCTATGTACTGTATCACATGATGACGTTCAGAGCTGCAGCCTTCTCGCAAGGGCCCCTTTGTATTCATAAATCTAGTCTTCTACACTTATCAAACCCTCCTTAGACAGGGCCTCCTATGTTTATAAATCTTAGTTTACTCTTATTGACCCAGGTGCCATCAACAACTTGTTAAAATCCATAAAGGCCCCTTTGTTCCTCAGTCAGATATGCAATTAATTCTAAATGTTGGCCTTTGCCTGAGCCTCTGAAATGGCCTGGAGGCAAATTAGTGCAGGACATGAAATTTCGGGTAAGTTGTTTTCATTAATTTGAAGGGGCTATATGAAGTTTGAAAATGAAATTAATTACTCTTTTATTGCCTATTTGCGAACGGGATGTAACTTCACCATTTGCCAGCTTTCTCAGTTGCTTTTAACATCCTCTATGCTGCTTCCTACGTGAACAAATCGGATCGGATTTTCCACGAAATCCATTGGTTTACGTAGGCTGTGACGTTCATGCGCACTCCAGAGCTGCTTGTGTACTGATCTTGAACTTAACAACGACACCGCAGCAAATGAAAAAAATGACCAGCTCCCAGCACAACACAGACTCCAACACATACACAAGGATAAAAAACAAAAAAAAAGTTTTATATGCTGAAGCCCGTCAGGCCAAACGAGAATCATATTGATGTCGGACAAAAACATGGTCAACATTGAGTCTGAGTCATGGAGAAACCTCCGCTTTGAGTATATTATATATATACTGTATATATATATATATATAAAAAACTGACCCTTCCTTTCATTCTATTAGACAGGTAAACTAACATTAGGCCTACTGCAATGCACGTGAAATATATTGTGATTTTGTGCTTTAGTTAGATAACGTTAGCTTGCTGGTGAACACCAACCAGTTGCTGACGTTATCCGGTGCAAAATATAGTTCACCAGCTATGTTATGCATACTTTCTGAATGTATTATCTGTGTTTTGTACAGATACATAATGGTAGAAAGGAGCAGATACTGGTCCTGCAGCAGGGTTGATGCCTTTATTCAACCCCTGCCCAGCTCCCCTCGTGTATCTCCTGGTATTCCTTCCATGCTCTTGATAACCTTCTTGTGACAGCAGGTATGGATGTGTCATCCTGGAGGAGCCAGACTACCTGTGTAATCTGAATGGGCTGCAGGTGCTGCTTCATGCTACCAGTAGTGACAATGACACTAGCAAAACACAAAACTATAAATAACAGTAACAATCAGTCAGGGTGGATAAGGAGAGAACAATAATCTGTGGCCACTGACTGCACAACCATTCCCTGGGGGGTTGTCTTACTGTTGCCTCTCCCGTGCACCTGTTGTCACTTTCATTTGCATCAAAACAAGTGATATTTATTCTCAATCTATTATGCTTACTAACTGGACATATTTAATTGACATGATGGTATACTGTGATGATTAAGTGTTCCCTTATTTTTTGAGCAGTTTAATGTGGATGTATGGATCGACTAACTGAATAACTTAATGTTGTATCTTTTCCTGTTCTATTTAATGCTAGCACCATAGCTCTATGGATGTCTACCGGTCGGGCGGTTACTCAGTCTAGTGTTTACTTATTCAGTGAACTATCTCCAAATGATGTATCCTAATGACTGGTGATCCCCTCAAATCTTTTGAGTTGAGTGAAATGTCTCAACAACAACTGAATGAAATTTAGTTTACACAGTTATGGAGGATGAAGCACACTTTGATGGCTGACTTGGCTGTAGACTAAGTCTTGATTACATAATGAAGCTATTCATTCTCAGCAGTTACAATTAGAACTGTGCTAGAAGTCAGAGTCTAAAAAAACGAGTAGAATTAAGTAAATAACTAAGCAAAGACTATGTAGAATATATGATGTTGCTTCTGTGTACTGTGAGCCAATGAAGTGATTGGCTTACTCAAGAAATATGTTCACACCTACACAGAGAGACTGTGGTATGATGTTTTTCAGGGCTTTGTAGAGGCATGTTTAAACCAGTAGATGACATAAACAGACAACTTTTTGTAATTGTAATAGTTCAGCAGGAGAGATGGCAATCATTATTCTGAAAATTGTTTATCTTTTTAAATTTTGGTTGGAGGACATTTTTATATTCCAATATTTAAATTCAGTCACTCCCACAATGGTTCATTTGATATTAGGTATTTGATATTCAATGTGCTTTACATATACAAGCAAAAAAAGAAAAATAACAAATAAAATGTAAAAGGTACATATAATTGAATAAAAACATATGCTTAAAAGAAAGTAGTGTAATTAATAATATATAATTAAAATAATAATAAATAATTCAAAAGTAGACACTTAGACTGTAAAAAAACACAGTGGAAGTTATTGTCTTCTTCGGAATATAAGAGCCCAAACCATAATGTCCCCATCAGAGGTGAGGTCTACATCTGTAATTAAAAGGAAGATTTGATACAGAGCTATACTGTGTAATACAGAGGCCTCAAATGTTCTCTTTTTTAATAAAGGCTTAATGGCAGCTGTTTTTAGTGACTTTGGGAAAATGCCTGACAGCTGTGAGCCATTAAGTATTTGCTGCAAATCGAGTTAAAAATAGTTTTTAATAAAGTAAGTTGGCAGTATGTCGAGACAACATGTCAATGATTTAAGATGCCGAATTGTTTCCTCAAGAGCTTTTTGGTCTATTTTAGCTTGTTGAATTTTGACATGAGAATCAAATTCTTTCTAGGTGGCCTTAGAAATGGCACAGTCATTGTTTGTATGAGTGTTGTTGATGGTTTGTCTCATAGTTAAAAAAGATAAAAAAGCAAGCAAATTCATTGCATTTGTCCGTGGACAGGAGTTCTGGGGCTTTCTGTTTTGGAAGACTTGTGAGCTTGTCAGTCATGGCAAATAAAGTGCAGCTCGTTGTGTTGGTTTTAGAGTCACAACTTTAATTTTTCGGTTCAGTCTTACTGTTCTCATCAGCCTGGTTATCACCAGCAGCAGGCAGCTGTTTTCAGTGAAAAGGCTCTCATAACTAGCTATACACTACCTGCACCTAACAACAGACACACAAAAGTAACGACTAGATGGATAAACATTGTCATGGACCGTCTCGGGTTACGTATGTAACCCTTGTTCCCCGAGAAGGGGAACGAGACACTGCGTCGGTGACGACACTATGGGAACGCCTCTGGGCGTGGCAGGGCTGAACTATGAATGAAACTACTCCAATCCTATTGTTGTTACTAGAACGGTAGTGTGTGACGGCGTAACCGGAGGGGTATATAAGCACGCCGGCACACAGGACACATTAGCTCTTTTCTATGAAGCAAGGCACTCCAGGTGGGGTGAGGTGTGGCGGACCGACGCAGTGTCTCGTTCCCCTTCTCGGGGAACAAGGGTTACATAGGTAACCTGAGACATTCCCCCAGGGAACTCGAACTGCGTCAGTGACGACACTATGGGAACGAGATACCCACTTAGGCCGCGCCGAAACCCCGCCTGCCCCCAGCGTGCAGAACCTGACGGCACGACTAGGAGGAGAGCGCACGGGTGCTGGGTGCAGAAGGAAGGTCCAGAATGTAAAACCGGATGAAAGTGTGAGGGGTGGCCCAGCCAGCTGCGTCACACAAATCCTGGAGTGACGCCCCTGCGAGGAGGGCCCTAGAAGCCGTCCTGCCTCGAGTAGAGTGTGCCCTTACGGCCATAGCTGAAGGCAAACCGCGCACCTGATAGGCCAGGGAAATAGTCTGAACGATCCAGTTGCTGATGGTGTGTTTAGAAACGGGGAGGCCAGCCTTGGGGGACCCGAAACTGCTTTCCTCCACCGGGAAGACCTCAGAGTGTAAATACTTAGTGCTCTGACAGGGCAGAGCAGATGAAGTCTCCTGTCCTCCGCCGTCACATGAGGTGGGGGATGAAACGCCTGCAGCACCGTGGACCCTGCCAGTCTGGCCCGGAACCTTAGGGACATAACCTGGACAAGGGTGCAGGATGGCCCTGACCCTCCCTGGGGCAAACTCCAGGCATCGGGGAGAAATTGAAAGTGTCTGGAGATCCCCCACCCTCCTCAGAGAGGTGATAGCAAGGAGAAAGGTCATCTTAAGGGTCAGGAGCCGGTTGCACCAACAGGGCTTATGCCTGGTCCTAAGGTAAGTAGGTCTTAAGTCAGCATTCTAAGTCCGACCTAATAGTTATGACAGTTGCACCATCCTGGCTTAAGTCCTCTTCTCACTAAGACCGGGCGTAAATCTTACGCCTAGTCAGTAGCAGGCGTAAAGTCAAAATCTAGGCAAGTTTCTATTGTAACCACTTGATAACTCAGCAGTAAAGACATGGCGCGCCTTATACACAGACTTCACAATGAGTGGGCTTTTAGACGGGAGAGAGTTATTAGGGACAGAAGCAATCCATTGGACATTTACAATGATGAGGAGCTGATTCAGAGGTTTCGATTCTGTCGGAGAAATATATATGAACTTGTTTAAGAGCTGTCACCCGACTTACAGTTTGTGTCGGATCACAACGCAGCATTGACACCCACATTACAGCTGTTAATAGCGCTATGTTTTTATGCAAATGGTGCATTTCAAAACACTTTTGACATGATTAATGTCCACAAATCCACCGCATGTCGGGCCGTGTCACTGGCACTGACCCGCGATCTGCTCACCTCCCCACTGAGGCCGAGTCTGAAACACCGATTCCTCCGGGCCTCTGGCATTCCTGGTATTGTGGGCTGCATCGATGGGACTCACGTCCGGATCCAGGCACCATCTGAGTATGACTATCTGTATGTCAACCGCAAGGGATACCATTCAATCAATTTGCAGATTGCTTGTGACGCCAATTATAACATCTTTAATTTGGTGGCAAGATGGCCTGGCTCTACCCATGATGCACGCATCCTCAGAGAGAGTGTGTTATACCAGGATTTCGAGGCTGGAAGAGTAAATGGGCTGCTTCTCGGCGACAGTGGATACCCACTGAAACACTGGCTGATGACTCCTATAATTGCTCCGAGGACTGAGCAAGAACGATGGTATAACACCATCCACACCACCACTAGGTCCCTTGTTGAGCGGTGCATCGGAGTCCTCAAGTGCAGGTAAAATTCTTTCCGCAGTGTCTGTGCTGCTATCCATGGTGCTGATATAGTGTGGTCACTAGATTACTGAAAACTATATAAATAGACTAGGCCTAGGCTATATAAAACTCGCCAAAAGTGACACATTTAGGTTTTACAGTAGCCTAATCATTAATTCTTTTTTCTAGGTTTCATTGTCTTCATGGAGAGATGCGGATGCACCCTGAGCGAGTCTGCACCGTAATAGCAGCGTGCACTGTCCTCCACAACATCTGTGTCACCAAGATGATCCCTGTCCCTAGACAACACCATCACCTGGTGCCGGAGGAAGGTGCCGACCCTGTGGACCATGCAGGGCATGAAGATGTCGGTGGATGACTAGTCCGTACACGCATTATTAATGCTTTATAAATGTTATAAACTATTGCTTCACTTAAAATAATTCTGCTAATTATCTCCACGTTGTAAACCATAAAAAATAAGCTACAAAGAAAGTCCAGTAGGCTTATAATAAACTCTTTTTTAATTTGTCATTTAATTGTCATTGATTCATTGCACACAATTTGCCATTAGGCTTATTTACAGAATTACAAAAGACCGCCCATCCTCTTCAGAAATAGACGAAGATGACCTGCTTATCTGTTGTTGGAGCAACTGTATATATACATATTATATAACTGTATATATATATTATATATATACATATTATATTTTTTGTTTTTCAAGTTCCAGCTTTTCCTGCTCGGCCTGTAATTTCTTTGTTTCAGCCTCCACTCTAACAATTTCATAGGCCTACTGTTATCTGACAACTACTAAAACTGTTATTGTAGGCTGCTCCAATATATAGGCTACACACCTTCACAATTCACACTCTCGCTTGAGTGGTCGACATCCATCTCTGGAGAGACAGCAGTTTCTTCCAGATCGGTACCGCCACTTTCCGCACCGACCAAACCAATAAAAGCCGGGGAATCCTCTCCAAAGATATCCACAATTATGGTACTGTACACGGAAGTTTTTGGGGGAGGACCCCCGCCGGTCAGGTGGTGTTTTTTTGAAGACAAATCTTTTTTTGCTTTGCTCAGGAGGTCTTTCCACTTTTTCCTCACATCGCTCTCTGTCCGAAGGCAG
>NC_060158.1:22038117-22045891 GCF_021292245.1 Micropterus dolomieu | reverse complement strand
TTTTTCCTCACATCGCTCTCTGTCCGAAGGCAGCCGGAGTCAGAGCAATCGTTAATCGCCTCTGTTATCTGTTTCCATGTTGTTTGTTTCTTCTTGTTCGTTATTGAGTTTGATTGCTTGGCAGCCAGTGTGTGTCTGTGCTGACTGTACAGCTCAATTAACTTTCGTATCTCAATGTCGGTGAAATTTCCTTTCCTTTTTCTTTGATCATCCATTGAGACGGCTACAAGTTAACAAAACAGCGGAAGATAGTTTACAGCGTAACCCAGCAACGCACGCTGCTAGGCAACCGCTATAGTTCTGTGGCCATTCACATGAACGCGCATCGCTAAGACCAGGCGTAGTTAAGCCTAGGCTTAAGTTTGGTTGGTGCAACCGACGTTAGGTCAACTCTAAAGACTGGTCTTAACTAAGACCTACTTAGCAGTTAGGACCAGGCGTAGTAAAGCCCTGTTGGTGCAACCGGCTCCAGGTGCTTGGCCTCAGCCGACTCAAGGGGTTCGAAGGGGGCCTCAGCCAGCGCTTCGAGAACCACTGCCAGGTCCCAGGTGGGAACCCTGGAACGAGTCACGGGTCTCATCCTCCGGGCTCCACGGAGGAAGCGCACGACCACCAGCGTGGATGGGGAGAGGCCCGCGGAGAAATGGTGCTGGAGAAACTCCAGTATCATAATCACCGAGCAGGTAACTGGGTCCACCGCCCATTCTCTGCACATTCCACTTTAGGCCGTGCATTCTACTCATCCTGTCTCTCCTCAGAGGGACCTGCGAGGGCGGGCCCTCGAGGAGTGATATTAAATCCGAGAACCACAGTCGTGCTGGGCTACTAATAGTAGACTGATGCCGTCCTGATGGACCCGCTCCAGAACCCCCGGGAGCAGAGAGACTGGGGGAAACGCATACAGACGCAGCCTCGGCCACGTCTACACCACGGCATCCAGCCCTAGCGGGGCTGGGGGCGAGAGGGAGAACCACAGTGCACCGTCTCTCGGGACGCAAACAAGTCCACATCTATGGGGCCGAACTCTTCGCATAATAACTCCACCACCTCGGGGTGGAGTCTCCATTCCCCGGGCCTCAGCCCCTGTCTCGACGTGATGTGCCAGTTTGCATAACAGGCGCGAGCGCAGACCTCCCTGGTGATTCAAGTAGGCCACTACTGCCGTATTGTCGGTTCTGACAAGGATGTGGTGACCGCGGAGGGCGGGCAGAAAATTCCTCAGAGCTCTGAAAAATGCCAACATTTTCAGGCAATTTATGTGCCAAGAAAAATGATGCTCCTCCCAGGAGCCTCTCGCGAAGCGGCTGTCCATGACCGCGCCCCATCCCGTGAGTGAGGCGTCTGTCGAAATAATTGTTTGGCGACAGATCGCTCCCAACACGGGACCTAGGGACAGGAACCAAGATTTCCTCCATACAGACAGGGAACTAAGGCACTCGCTCGTAACCCGTATCAGACGGAGCGGATTTCCCCTTGGATTTTAGCCACCACTGCAGGGCTCTCATGTGCAGTAGTCCGGAAGGTATTATACTGGACGCTGCTGCCAGGAGACCCAACAAGTGAAAGTGTTTTACAGTGATGGCGTGGCCTAACTGCACTCTGGTCACTGTGGACAAAATGGACTCGACGCATGCGGGAGACAGGTGGGCCCGCATCGTCGTTGAATCCCATACCACCCTTAGGAACGTAGTCCGTTGGGCGGGCGTTAGCACTCTCTTCTTCGTGTTGAGCCGCAGCCCCAAATGCTGAAGGTGGGCGAGGACGACATGCCGAACTAACTCTCGAGACTGGGCCAGGACGAGCAGGGGGCAAACCCGGAACTGCAGCCTGTAGCCATCCACTAATGTGCGCGGGACCCACGAGGAAATGTTTGCGAGGCTCCGCCTAGCTTCCGCGAAATTCGCCAAGGGGACCAGCCCCTCTGGACTTCGAGTGGTCCCCCTACTCGAAGTCTCAGGACCTCTTCTTCCGGGCCCGCCGTCTTCTCGAGCACTGTCTTGTGTCCCAGGTTGGTTGAGGGGATCCTGTGAAGCGACGCTCTGCTTCTGGCTGCGGCGGTAGGTGCTGGACGAAGGCTGCGTCCGCCTTTCCTGAGCCGTCGCAGTCCTGAAGCCTGACCGGCGGGGGAGATATCGCTCAAACGCCTCTCCCTGAGTTTTGGCGTGCTGGAACCTGTTGACGACAGCATCCACTGCTTCGCCAAACAGGCCAGTAGGCGAGAAAAGCCTTTTCCTTCCCCTGGATGCCCGAGAGGTTGAGCCACAGATGGCGCTCCGTAGCCACCAAAGCCGCCATGGATCGGCCGATGGAACGGGCCGTTTCCTTGGTCACACAGAGAGCTAATTCCGTCACTCTACGGAGCTCAGTCAGGTCCTCCTCAGAGGGACCTCCCCCTAAGTCACATTATATATGTGTACATAAATCCTGTTTTTTATTAACCATGCTGGTAATTTCCTATAAGGTATTTGATTGGCTTCGAATGATAAAAATTGTTCCACTCTTTCCAATTACACTGATTGCTGGCATGTCAATTTAAGTGGAGTTTGAATGTTGGTTTAAATGTATCAAACATGGAATCAAAACCAAGAAGGGCGAGAAAGCCCAACTGCACAGAGGAACAGTGTTTACTGTTAGCCCAGTTAGTGGAGTTAGATGTTAATGCGTTTCTAATAAGATCAGTCACAAACATGATCCCTGCACGATCTAATCTATAGCGTCTGATTAATTCACTGTCATCCATTGTCTGCAACACATTTCTTCTCCCTCTTTGTCTTTCTGCCATTTCCTCCTCTACTAAAGAAACTATTAAGCCTCTTAAAAGTCCTCATCCGTGCTCCTAACAATTTTGACCTTAAGACCTCTTTTAAGGGTTAAGATGCTTTCTGAATTACTTTTTCTTTACTAGGATTTTGTCTTTAATTTTAAGAGTAAAAGCCCACATTTCTAAGAATTTCCTTAGAATTTTGTCACTAGGAGCTACTCTTTGCATTAAGATTTTTTTATGAATACGGGCCCAGATCTTTTTCAGCATACACAGAGCAGAGAGAGGTCCAGCAGAGACCTACAATAGTGGTGTTACAGCTGTATGTGTTTTTCTTTGCTGTGTCCATGTTCTTTTCTGTCCTCCAGTTCTGCTCTGGGAGTGCTCCAGCTAATTACTGAACAAGGTCCACCTGGCCTTGGAAGGCGGGCTTTAAAAGCTCCTGTCAAGCAAGAGAGGCTTCTTGATTTGGGACTGCTGGACTTGCTGCCTCTCAGCTGGGGCATTTTTGTGTTATGTTCTTGTGTTTTTGGTGTTCTTAATATATGGTCTTGTGATGTTAATAAATACCATTGATTTGGTTGTTTTAAAGGTGTTTGTGTGTTAAGTTTGGGTCAGTGTTGGGGTGTTGTTCGCCCTATGTTGCCACCAAAGGGTGGCGCGTAACAGGGAACTGCAGACAGATGCTGTTTTGAGTACTTTGCGGAGTGTTTATATGTATTCCTATCTGTGGACAGACTTTGTCAACACAATAGCTTCACAACCCTGCAAGATGCTGTTACAAAATATTACAGGTGTGCAGTTGAGCTCTTAAGTCAGGTGTTGTCATGTTCAATTGTTACCTGAAAAACAATTCAAATGAAATGGTGACCAGAGCTGTAGGAGTTACATCAGGGATCCTAGTATACTTCTGGCAGTTGGATAACAGCAGGGAAGGGCAAAGATACATCAGAATGTATTTTAAAATAAGATACCAAATTCCCTATCAAAATAAACTACAAAATACATTAGACATGCCATGAATCAAATAAACTACTGTATTTTTGTATTTCACAAATAATAAAAATACTTTTCCAAAATAAAAAATACTTTTCTTCAGTCCACTAACTCAACTGATTAAGTGGACAGTGTTTGAGAGTAACAGCTGTTCTCTGCCTAATGAGAAATAAATTTGACATGTGCAACCAGTTAACTGATCAAATATTCACATCTCCCTGTGATCACCCAGATGAAGGTTAGTTTTAATGTAACCCTTAGTTAAATGTTTAACTAACAGTTACATTCGTTCTTCTCAAATCAAATCTGAGAAAAACAAACAATGTCATCATTCAGTAATATAAGCAGCAACAGTGTTCCTCTCTGCTAACAGACTGGGTTAAGGTGCCTCACGCTGCAAACCAGAATAAGTTTATCCATCCATCCATCCATCGTCAACCGCTTATCCTGCGCACAGGGTCGCGGGGGGCTGGAGCCAATCCCAGCGAGAGAATAAGTTCAGAATACTCAAAATATTTGTGGAAACTGATTACCTCAAACTTTTTCAGTAGTGGTTTTTGAGTAAACCTTAACTTAAATATAATACATTTTTAAAAACGTTTATTTTCTGGCCCCCTAATGGAGTTGCATTATTACAGTTCAAGTTCTCTATATTAGTATCATCTTCTCACAACATCTTCTGTCATTTCTACATTTAACAGACAAAATAAGGCACATCTTGCATAAAGCTGAATAGACAAAGTAATTGACTGCTTGATCAGATAATTAACCAGCAACAATATTGATAATCAATTTGTTGTCATTCTTTTTTGCAATAATGTTGAACATTCTCTATTTCCAGATTCTTAATGAGATTTTTGGGTGTCAAGTGATAACATTCTTAATCTTGAGCTAAATATTTCCTTTTCTTTACTGTGTTTTGTGGAAAAAACGACTATGCATAATTTTATTCCATCAGCAGCACTTTTACTTAAATAATATAAAAGGGAACTTTAAATGTGGAGTTTTATGGAATAATATGCAAATAAAGATAGCTAATAAAGATTGTTTAAAATAAGAAGTCAGGTAGATGAGGTAATGGAACAATATCAGGGTTTCTGCAGGTTTCACCTGGTCCAATTTAAAATATATAACGGTGCTTCTTTTATGTTTACATTTGTCATGTTTCCCAGTTTTTCTTATTTGCTAAGACACACTAAATGAAACTGGGATCCGCTTGATCTTCATCATCACATTATTAGCACAGCAGAAGTCTTCTCTTGCAAATGTTTTAACACTTTTTTATTTGTTTCACACATTTTTCACACCCTTTGTCAAAACACTTACCACAGATCTCATTGAAACACCCTGAACTCTATTGAATTCACTGTGTTGAACAAAAGGAAAACATCTAATCACAACTGATAGAAAGTACTTGCATAATTATAAATCTCTATGCACCACAGTGTGAAACTCATTTGCACAACTCTTCAATCAGCAATCAGTCCTCATCCATCTATAAAAGACGCCACTTCTGTGTTGCTATTTGCAAGCATGGATCAAAGAGGCCATAGGCATGGAAGGAGAGCAAGAGGCCATGGCAGAGGGGCCTGAGGAAGAGGAGTTTGTATATGTGGTGGAGGAGCTGCAGCAGCAAGAGGACGAAACTGAACTCAAGTTTCAAATGAAATTCGGGCAACATTTATTGACCATGTCATCAATCATGGCTTGTCCTTTAGAGAGGCTGGACAAAGGGTCCAGCCCATTCTGAGTCAGAGCACTGTGGCATCTATTGTCAGGTTTCTTCGGAATGAGAACAGGTAATTCACAGTGTTACTGTAATGTATACCACTGTGTATTTCAGCTTTACTGTATTGCCCTGTGCAGTATATGTACTGCATCTACAGTAATGAATATGTTTTATCAATCCCATTTATGTGACTGTCATACAGTAATGTTAATTTTGACATGCTTTTTGCTTTTACTTTCCAGTTTTTTTCAATTGTTAACCTGCATTGGTCGAAACTGAAGTCACATTGTCAAAACTCTTCACACAGTCATCAAAACAGAAGTGTATGTGGACCAAACTGTGAATAATTTTTCATTGCTTTCACAAAAAATGCATTCAATGACCATTTCTCCAAAATCCATGAACTCTATTCCCATTACTACTTCACCACCTGCAAAACACTATATATCTGCAGCACATTTTTCAAATGCTAACACACTGTATCCAAAACTGTTCAAAACACGTTCAAAACAAAAATGCAAATTTACTGCATTTTTGCTGTAGCTGGACAGATATATATAGAAAATCTTTGCAGAACATTTACATCCATTTTATGTTTTAGAGAAATATGTAATGTTTTGAATGTGGTTTTACTGTAAAACTGCAAGCTGAGTGTATAGCAAGAAATGTGCTTGTATTTTAGCAGAATTGGTTCAAGGGGATGGTACATCAATTACAGACTGTGGTCACTGGTCATCACAACTGAAAAAAAGTGTATTGCAGCACTGAAATATCAGGAACTTCTTTTTTTCACAAGTAAATTACTGAATGTAGTTCTGATTCATTTGTAACATATACTATAAAACAGTCAATAAAGTGAAAATATGTTACAGGTTTTTTCCATTTTTTTCTCAGTTGCTTTGGTACATTAGCAAAACTATTTGTATTGGTAAACTATGGCTAAACTTTTGATGACAATGATTGAAAATGCACAAGGCGGTACTTTTTCTATATGGCATAGATACATTTCAAGAGTACAGTAAACATTGCAAGAGATTGGACAGGATTCACAGTAACACTTTTACTGTATGCAATGTAATTTGTTGACAGAGCATGTCATTGTGATGCAGAAAATAAAAAAACAAGACTATTTTACAGCACTGCATAGCACAATCGAAACAATTACAAAATAAGAAATAGAAACATGAAAACACCCAAATAATAATAATCTTTATTTGTAGAGCACTTTTCAAAAACAAGTTACAAAGTGCTTTAACAAGTGTAAAGACAATAATACCCAAAAGACAATAATACAAAAACAATACAAGATAAAAGCAAGAAAACATTGAAAAGACTAAAATACACGTTTAAGATAAATATAAAATAAAATAAAATAAATAATAAGAATAATAAGAATAAAATAAAACATGATTGAACAAGTTTTGTGGTGTGCTGCTCGAAATTTAAATTACTATCAAACCAGACACCAAGGTTCTTTGCCACAGGCTTAATGTGATTTACTAGGGAACCAGCAGATGGCAGATACTGCCATCTGCTGGTCTCTCGCCTTGTGAATGAATGGTTTGCAGCACAGCCTCGTATTATGATGCAAATCCTCCCTGCATACTCACATACTGCATATTTTTCTGAACCCAATCGAGGAGTTCTTCTCTGCTTGGAGGTAGAAGGTGTATGATCACCGGCCATATGAGCAGATGTCCCTCCTGGAGGCAATGAATGCTGGTTGCCTGGAAATAGGTGCAGAGGACTGCCAGGGATGGATACGCCACATAAGGAGGTATTTTTTAAAAGGTATTTCCACCCCTAAGTTTCCTCTGGTAGCTTTTTTTCCCCCAGTATCCATTTGAGTTTGTAAAGTATCATATTTCATATTGATAGCAGTATTTTGAATTTTGTTGTCCATTGTGTAATGATTGATTCGAAAGAATAAATTAATTTGACCACAAGTTGTGGTGTTTGATGGAAATATTTGCTTATGTTGCATGTTTTAATGTTTTGTGAGTGATGACCTTTCACCTGATGACCTCACCCGTGACGAGCCCTCCCGTTCAGACAACGTTAGTGATGCAGCAGCCCTGCATACAGGACACCGGTAAGAGGAGTTTGCCTCAGTGTGTCGGTTGTGTGTATTGCTGTGTGTCGCCTGTAGAAGTAACGTTTGCTGCCGGCTAACACTATGCCGACAGCTAACGTTACTTCTACACACAAAACAAAGATGCTCTGTTCACTTCGTGCTTGCTGTTTGATAGGGTAAAGTTTCCACTGGCGTCGAAATGTGTGCCCCCCCC
>NC_060158.1:22022910-22038097 GCF_021292245.1 Micropterus dolomieu | reverse complement strand
CGGAGCCCCCCCCCCCCCCCCCCCCCCCCACACTTTATGTAATTTGAATAAAAACTTTCCACTTGAAGTAAGACTAGTAACTTAATAAACAACGTAGTGTGCCTTAAATTTTATAACAAAAAAGGTTTATAATGATCCTCCGACTTATAGCCTGCTTATCAGCCCTTTTTAAAATGATCATTTCATTCAGAACAGTATGTGAATAGATTTAGCCTACAGTTTAACTGCAAACCTAAACTCAATTACTGGAAATACAGGTGAAACTCAAAATATTAGCATATCGCAAGAGTTCATTTAACTTAAAAGGTGAAACTAATATTATAGACTCATTACATGCAAAGTGAGTGATATTTCAAGCCTTAATTTGATATAATTTCAATGATTATGACATACAGCTTATAAAACCCCAAATTCAAAATCTCAGAAAATTAGATTACATTACAACGAGCTGGGAGGGAGAAACCCAGGTGACCAGGATCAGGGCTTTGCTGTGGGGCCTTTAGAACCTCCCCAGTCCCTGCCCTACTCATTGAAATGGTAGAAATGCCCTTTTGGTTAAGACGCATTAAGTTAGGGTTACAATACTGGGTAAAACTTAGTGGGTGTAATCATACCTTCCCAGCAAGGTGTCTGTTGCAAGAGTTTGCTGGAGCTAATAGATACAATACATTTTTTGACATAGTAAATCAGTGGGCAAGATGAGCATGGATCAGGGAGGTAATGTAGAGCATATAAGTTGGTTACCAATACCATATTGGGTGCTGCCTGAAATAAATATCAAGCTTGGTTTTATTCAGGGAAAAGATAAATGGGAAGTGGCAAAATATAGGAATATCTCAATTCAATTAGTGGGAGCACAATGATTGTTTATACAGATGGATCTAGAGATCCAGTTAGTGGGAGAGCTGGATTTGGGGTGTACGTGGAGCAGTTAGGGTTGGAAATTGGTCGGCGTATTTCTAATGGAAGCTCTGTCCTCACTGCTGAATTAATGGCAATTTTATGGGCTCTATGGTGGATTGAGGAAGTCAAACCTAGAGAAGTCATTATCTGCTCTGATTCTACAGGTGCTCTAGAAAATTTGAAAGTAAGAAAATCTAAAGCACGACCTGACATTGTTTTTTAGAACTAGGTTTACTTGCAACATCAGTTTTTGCTGGGCACGTTGGGTAGAGGGAGAATCAACGGGTGGATAATATTGCAAAAGAGAGCTTAGGAAGAGAAGTAGATGTCCATGTATTATTAGGAGAGTGGAATTGAGAGAAAAAATATTAAAGAGGGCTTAATAAAAGAATGGCAGAGAGGGTGGGAAAAGGAAATTAGAGGCAGACACTACTTTTCTATACAACCCAAAGTTAGGAAGAGATGTTTATGTAACATTCTGTCCCACAGAGACTCAGTTAAAATGTGCAGATTGAGGTTGGGGCACTGTGGATTAAATTATTCTTTGTGCATTGTAGGGAAGCATGTTTCTGGCTTGTGTGAATGTGGGAGTCTTGAGACAATAGGGAATGTTTTCCTGGAATGCAGAAAGTATAGGGCAGAAAGAAATGTACTCTTTAATAAACTGTCAGGACTTGGAGTTAAGGCTTTTAGATATATAGACATATAGTCCAAAATCCAAATATGTCTCCGATTCACAATGCAAAATATTGCCTATTGACAGTACTGTTTCCTTACTGTGCAGCAGTCTCTGTGAGCGTCTCCCTCTTGTTTTCTCGTAGCAGTCAGCCTTGGCAGCAGCTGCAGCACTACAGCAGGTCAGTCATAGTGAGCCAGTTCCAAACACTGTCAGCAATCTTTACATCTTGTCATGGTCACATAATTGTTTAATCAGCTAATATATCTCCTATGTTTGTTACAATAAATCTAGTAACAGATCACCTCCAGTAATATCAGCAGCAGCAGCAGCAGTAGCAGCATCCCCAGCAACCCCTCAACAGCAACTGTTCCCTGTAAGTTATGTCAGCCCACAGTGTTTATGTACATACTTTATGTACTCAATATATGCTGGTGATGTAATGTAAAGTGAGACTTTTTATTGAATTTTTTATTGAAGACATGTTGATGTTAGATATTTGTAAAAGTGGAAATAACAGTGTAGATATACTCTGTTACAAGTCCTGCTTTCAATTCACAACAAGTATGAATATCTAAATACTGTACATTTAAAATATCAAAAGTTATAGGACTCGTTTTGCGGAATGGCCCATTAGAAAATAATTTTGGGTTGGCTGAGTAGCCAAACACATAAAAGATGAATCGCAGGCAAAGTTCAGCAGTCCAAGTGAGCAGCAGTGGAGTCCTGTGCAGATATTTACAGTGAGTAAAAGAGATGGTTGGCCAAAACAAATAGAAAGCAAGCACTATTTTCCTATTTAGAGAAAAACTACTCTAAACTGCACTTCCGCAATGCCACTTCAATTGGCTCAAGGTATGAGCTGGGGCAGAGACCTTTTGGTGTCTATAGCTGTGTGACTTTCCCTGTCTTGAGCCACCTCCTCTCTTTTGTACAGGTGGGCTCCTCCATCTACTGAAGAGACCATTATAAGAGACCCCTGCTGGCTAATTTAACAAATATCATCTCTATATAATCAAGCTTGTAAGTTTGTTTTATTTGCTTATTGCACAAGGTAAAGTAGCTGTACAGAGGTTGCTGTGAGTCAATCACTGAATGTGTAAACAATCAGCTGTACAAAAAGATCAGATATAAATTGAGAAACATTCCTTTGGCCAACCCGCAGTTGCAGAACCACCTCTTTTACTGCAGTTGTCGCAGGAGCAGACATTACATTTCTTTACTCTCCTGATGTTGAGCACTGTCAGCAGCTTTCCACCTTCCTGCCTCTACTTTACCTTTGTTCGAGCTGACTGGACAAGAGATAACAGGTACAAAACAAGTAGTAGACATTTATAATTATAAATGACTAATAGGTAAATAATACTTAAATAGAAACTACAATCTATCATCAAAAAAGAAAAGAAGATGCTAGATACAATAAAACAGTGGAAATGAAAACAAATGAAAGCATACAGGATACTTTCCTGAATTGTAAACATGCAGTTTATGAGCTCTTTAACAGCTTTACATCAGAGGTATTATATTTTAAATCCAGAGAGCCCTATTTTGGGACCCTAGCTCACCTCTGGCTATTCTCTCAAACCCTACAACCCAGACCCACATAGGCTTAAAACTATGAACATGAACTGGGCTTTTAGATGTGTTAATGCCAAAACCACAAAAAAATACTTGTAAATCACATTGTCTCAGCACCTTACTGAGCTATTTGGTCCCTCACCCAGGGGATCAAAACAAATGGCTCCATTCTTACTGCAGGTGATTTGCCAGTTTCAGGCCTCCAAGCAACATTTTATACACACTCACAGTACAACATAATGGCAAAAAGAAGAGCTCAAGGAAAACAGGGTTTCTAAAGGACTGAAATTATAATGAAGTGTCAGGATTCAATATGCCTACTGTTGGCCTTCAAATGTCTATCTCTGAGGCTTGTGCTGAAATGGCCAAACAGACCTTTATATTCTTTGCCCTTGCAACGTGGAATAGGCTAATCCCAACTGGAGCATTTAAAAATTTTAGAGAAGGATTTGGAGAATTCAATTGATTTGATTCTTCCTGTCTGTCTTCCTAGGCATATGATTCTGTGAGTTTTATGTGTTTTTAAAGTTTATGTGTATCTTGTTTGAAACTCTGTATTGCTGCTATCTTGGCCACCAGGGCTCGCTTGGAAAAGAGACGATGTAATCTCATTGGGATTTGCCTGGCTAGGTTTCATTTCTTTAAAAAAATGCCATAAAACAACAACACACTGGGAATGAAACATCAATATTACGGCATAAGTGTGAGGCAAGAAAATGTTCAGCGCAGCTAAAATAAACAGAGGACTGTTCAAGGTCTTGTTGTCAGAACATCCAAATGTCGCAGTCATAGACAAATAAAGCCTTATATTGGAATGCCTTTAAAACATTTTTTTTTTTGGTAACTGTACTTTATATCAGTGCTAGAAAAATCAGCTGGCCGTGTAATTTTGCCAGTCTGAAGCAGACCTATTAGTTGTATTTATTATCCTTTGGAAATTCCCTGTGGCAGACAAATATAACCACAACAACAGATACCATTAAAGTGGGACATTTAACAGCAGTGTGCTACACAGCAATATCAATCAAACAATCAAGAATTAAGAAGTAAGCTTGTTTTATTTGCTTATTGCACATTAAACTACAGTAGCTGTACAAAGGTTGCAGTGAGTCAATCACTGAATGTGTAAACAATCAGCTGTACAAATAGATCATATGTATAAATTGGGAAACATTCCTTTGGTCAGCCTGCAGTTACAGAATCACTTCTTTGACGGCAGCTGTGCTTCAAGAACCTTTATTGGCCTATCGTCAAGAGTATCGTAAAAACTGAGAATATGGGAACATATTTGATTTTGTTAGGTCTGCTCTCTATCTGCAGCCTCTCCTTTAGTCAAGGTAATACAACACTATACTGTGTTTATTGTTATTACAGGTGGTTACTGCATGTTTAAATTACTATTAATACTACTAATGTATTTAATTTGTGTGTATTTGTACATGTAAATGTGTGTGTTTGCTTTCTAGTTCCTTTAGAATGTAATCGAGAACTTCTGCGGGATGTGGATTTCCCAGGAACAGACATTATATTTCTCCCCTCTCCTGATGTTGAGCACTGTCAGCAGCTTTGCACCCAGCACTCTTCCTGCCTCTTCTTTACCTTTTCTCGAGCTGACTGGACCAGAGATAACACGTAAGAAAAAAGTAGTAGACATTTAAGTAATTAAGCAAAAAGTAAGTAAAACTTGTTTCTTGTGAAAAGTGGCATTTTTTCAGTAAACAGCAATTTCACGGCCTTACATTAGAGGTATTATCTTTAAAATCTTATTTATTTGTTGGGATGTAATCCTATGAGTAGCCTACTTTTTCTCTTACTGTCAGTCTATTGGTTTTTCGAACAAAAAACCTTCTGCTCCTCTCTGCAGCTACTTCCGCTGCTACCTCAAGTCCTCTCTCTCTGGACAGCCCGATGCTCGGACTGCACTCCAAGGCATCACTTCTGGCTTTTCTCTCAAGCCCTGCAACCCAGACCCACGTAGGCTCACAACCGTTTAAGACCATTGTGAAAACCATTAGTTAATTACTTTCACACTTAGTTAATTACTTTCACACTTTCCTTTATTTGCTCTGTCTGTCTGTTGGGCTGTCTCTCTCTCAGAGCCTTGTCTGTCTCAGGTGTACCAGAACGTGGAATTCCCAGGGGCAGACTACCGATCCTTTTTCACAGCGGACCATGAGGAGTGTCAGAGGGCTTGCACCCAGGACCCTGCCTGTCAGTTCTTTACTTTTGTAAATGAGCTCTTCACACCAGAGAAGTTCAGGTAAAAGGATCACATAATGTTACACTGCGGTTGAAACTGAATAGTAATTTTTCAAAGACAGGGCTTAGAGGCTGAGGTAATGTCATCGGTTGAGACGAACCTCTGTGTCTGGTGCAAAGGGCGAACAGTATAGGGGATGAAGTGATATAAAATAGATTAATTTAATAATAATAATCATTAAATTCTTTACTGTTAAGTGCTGAAATTATTCATCATATTTACACTGTGTCATATGAGTGAATTACTGGATGGTTTAGCTACCAGTTACCTTGCAAGTTCAGAATTTAAATAGCCATATCAGCCTGTGGCTTTGTAGATATGATGGTTAACATGTTTTTAAGGTTAGAAGTACAACTGTGGATAAATGACTTATGGCACACACCCCTAGCTAGCTGGACCTTTTGCACCTTGGTATTTCTAAAACCCTCTGTACAGCCCCGGGGTCTCATTTATAAACGGTGCGTGTGTACAAAACAGGGCTGGGAACGTGCGTACGCCACTTCCCAAGCAAAGGTTGTGATCTATAAAAAACAAACTTGACAGGAAAATGTGCGGTCCTGTAAGTGAACTCTGAACCATGCCTACGCACATAAAGAAGAGAAATGAGAAACTTCCTGCAGTCAGGGCGTATTAATATTAAAGAGGGGCGTTTCACTGACCTTTTATAGGCCACTATGGGCGTTTGAAGGGTCGGACATAGAGCTCCCTCAGAGGCGCCACATTTCAAGTTGATTGTGATTTATAAAGGTCTGAATATTTTTTGGCATGCGCCATTTTTGGCTTTTGGGTGCAGTTACACTTTTAGTGAGGTTTCTAAGCACGGTTTTATAAATGAGACCCCTGGTCTGTAGGTGTCTTGGAGGTATTGGCATCTTCATACATCTGCCAAAGCCGATTTATTTGGGTTCAGAAAAAATCTGCTAATTCCACTGACTGGCTACATATCCTTGACCCCCATAGTTTGTTAGGGTTCCTCCACGTGGAAACATAGGCTCTACAATTCCCTAATTATTTTCAACATGTATCACTGTACTCATAGCTGTAACCTATTTGCAAGGCCCGTCTGTAACATCAGTGTTGGGTACGAGATGGAGTGATAGCATGCCATTCTGTTAATAAAGCTACCTCTTGTTCTTTTTTAGGTTCAAGTGCCAGCTTAAATTCAGCTTGGCAATACCAAGGACCCCTGTTGTAGAAAGAAAGGCTGGTATAATATCTGGATTCTCCCTTGAAACACAAACAACTCAAAACACAGGTACACAAACAACATAACATTAGGAAACATCCTGCAGGTTGTTTTGCAAGCTTTTTTAATGTACATATTATCTGTGTTTTGTACAGCATGTCTGGGCAAGATTTTTCCAAGTACTGCCATTCCAGAAAACCACATCCAGACACTGCCTGCTGCCTCTCCTGAACACTGTCAGACATTGTGCTCTGCTCATCCACTCTGCACGTACTTCACTTATGTCAGGTAGCGTGTGTTTGACAAAACGCTCTCAGTGCCTAATAAATATTTTGTGGCAATAATGTCAAAGCTTGTCCAATAAGACAGTACAGTAAGTAATTAGATGTTTCTGAGTTATATTAGCCTGTTCATTGTTCAGGAAACTTACCTGACAGTAAGTGGTAGAATATTTGCTTCTCCTTTTCAGTAAAATCTGTGCTCTACTTCATGTTATATTAAAAGGTTTAACTTTCTGTTTTGCAGTACTAACTTAAGTTGTCACATGAAGAATAATCCAAATGAAATGGTGACCAAAAAGAAAGAGGGAGTCACATCTGGGATACCAGCACGCTTCTGTCAGCTGGATGCCAGTATGTATCACTAATCAACACTAAAACTTTGACATTTATGTTCCCAAATGAGGTATCCTAATTACTGTGGTGATCCTCTGCAATCTTTTGAGTTGAGTAGAATGTCTCAGCAACTATCCCACCGGATGAAGTGCACTTCGATGGCTGATTCAGCATGGGTGTAAACTCGAAGTCTTGCATTATGAAGCTATTTATTCTCAGCAGTTGCAATTAGAATCAAAGCGCTGTACTAGAAGTCAGAGTCTGAAACATTAATAGAATTTCAGAGAAATAAATTCATTGTGCCAAAGCTGAGCTAGATTTGGTATATTACATAGACTGGAATCATTCAGTGCACATGAATGTGTTTCTATCCATCATTTTAGTTTATTCTTAGTGAAGTATTTCTGTTGTTTAGCCAGCATCAGAAGTTTAACCCTGTTCCTCTCTGCTTACAGGCTGGCTTAAGGTTGCTCACAAAGACATAGATTTCCCAGGTTCTGACATTCGCTTTGAGCTGGAGGATAATGCAGACACATGTCAGAAGACCTGTACTGAAGATCGTTTCTGCCAGTTCTACAGCTTTGACACTGAGAACCTCTTTGGCCTTGATCGGTAAACAGTTCTTTATGCTTGCATGCAAACCTACATAAACACAAATATTGTCATTTTTTGAAATAAAATTATACCAGTAATTCAGGCAATACTTGCATATCACACAACTTTTAACTTGATCACCAATCAGACACTATTGTAGCCCCCCTTTGATGACAACTGTATTTATGGTACCTAAGTCAAGATGTGGTTGATTTTGTTTTCTAGGCGCCGCTGTTATCTAAAGAGTGTCATCACCATGCCTGCCCCTCCTAAAGTCACCAAACAGGCCAATGTCGTGTCTGGTTTCACACTGAAAAACTGCTGAGTGCTCTACCAGCTCATACTGTACAGGTGTTCAAATTAAATGTTAATTCTTTAATATATGCACTTTGTGTGCTGATTGATCCTAACATCATTTGATTGCTATTTGAGTTGCAGGTGAGTCTTTTTGTGTGTAAATAAAACAATAAAACAGATCAGTTTGCTTTGCAGCCTGCTTTATTGATTTGAAAGCTTTGGCACAGCCCCTTCAGTATGTGTGCGATGTGACACCTGGGCCCTTTTTCAGACAGCAGGCTTAACAAACTCTCTTATTAGCTCTGAGTTGATTGAGCCGGAGGTGTGTGAGTGGGGAAACTCTCAATTTCTGGTTCCAGAACAGATGATCAGAATTAGTTAAATCAACTCTGAGTGTGTTGAGCCTGATGGAAGTGTGTGTGGGGACGAAAAAAATAGATATTATGATTCACCACGGCAACGGGTTTACAGCATCAGTTGCCGGAGTTACTGATCTAAGGTTTATCTGTGGCCTGTACTACGAAGGGAGTTCAACCTACTCAGAGTTAACTCAGGGTTATCAAGCAAACTCAGGGTTGAGAAACTCTGACCACCTACACTGGAGTTAAACGATATTACAACGGTGAAAAAGATGTTGGTTAATTGAGTCGGTGTTAACCCGGTGTTAACTTAATTGGAGTTGGTGCACGTTCCCATAAAAGGGGTGTGTTCAGCAACGGCGCAACGGCGCATGCTCCATATTTCTCCAGAAGAATGCACATTGATTGTGTCAGGATATGAGGAGTTTAAAGACACATTAATGGCTAAATCTAATATTGTGGCGGCCGACAGAGAAAACCAAGAAGAAGGACAGATGCAAAAAGACTTTAAACCCAAGAATCAGTCTTTCCACACATTTCACATTTTGTTGTGATATTATTTATTTATTTTCTGCACATTTCTTTTGTTGTATTTTTTAATTAAATATGTTTTAAAAAGTGCTTAAAGACTATGGTTATCAAGTTGATTTTGTATTGTACCGGGAGCCAATGAAGAGGTTGATGCACGCACGCACGCACACACGCACGCACACACACACACACACACACACACACACACACACACACACACACACACTTTCTTTAGCGCTTTTCAGGACACTCAAAGACACTACAGTAAAACAAGAAGTTTTGTACATATTAAAAATAAGTACATAGCTAAATATATGAATGGTAGGTAAAAACCTGTGGTGCAGAAATACATAAGAGTGTAGGGGCGACTATATAAATAACAAACAGCAGCAGGTGCAATAAAACATTATTTGAGGTTAAAAGCTAGTCTAAAGAGGTAGGTTTTGATAAGTGATTTGAAAGCGTCCATGTCGCTGCAATCTCGGATGTGTATGGGTAAGGAGTTCCAGAGGGCAGCAGAGAGGCATTTGGTCAGAGTTGCAGGTGTAACTATGGTAATGGATTTGGTGGAGATGTAGATCTGGACGTTAGCGGCGTAGCAGTGGAAGTGGAGAAAATATTTACGTATGATATTTCCGAGTGGCAGGTAGTAAATGATGAACAGGAGAGTACCAAGCACCGAACCTTGGGGGACGCCTTGTGACAAAGGAGCAGTGGAGGAGGTGCAGTTATTGATGTTGATGAACTGTTGTCTGTTGGTGAGTTAAGAGCGGAGCCAGGAGAGTGTAGTGCCAGTAATATTGGAGTAAATTTCCAGTCGGGAGAGAAGAGTGGAGTGGTTGATGGTGTCGAAGGCTGCAGTAAGGTCGAGCATGATGAGGATGGTGAGGTGACCGGAGTCGGCGGAGAGGAGGAGGTCATTGGTTACTTTGAGGGGGGCTGTTTCAGTGCTGTGTTGTGAGTGGAATCCAGACTGAAATGGTTCGAACTGGTTGTTAGAGGTGAGTTAGGTTTGAATTTGAGTAGCGACAACACGTTCCAGGTTTTTTGATAGAAACCATTTAAGTCCATTCAAAACATGTTTCTTTAAAAACAAGGTACTTTAGCAGCCTAATCCCTAAACAGAAAGTACAGCACTTCCCATGGGAGCCCACCTACTTATTCAGATGGACCACTCTAAGTTGAGTTTGCTTGTTGATTATTTACACTAACAAATACATAATGGTTCTCTAACCGCAGCTGCCCTAAAACCTTTGCCTACCTGCCTTGTTTATTGTCAGTGGCTGACCTCAGTACACCTTCCTCTGTCTCCACCAGGCAGTTCTACTGCTACCTCAAGTCCACTGCCTCTGGAGAGCCCAGTGTTCAGAAACCACTTCAGGGCATCACCTCTGGCATTTCTCTCAAACCCTGCAACCCAGACCCAAGTAGGCACGCAGCCATTTTAAATCATTAGTAATTAATGACGTGTGCGGACACTGTCCTAAACTCTCTGTCTGGCTCTGAATCTGCCAGATCCTTGTCTGTCTCAGGTGTACAGGAACGTGAACTTCCCAGGGGCAGACTACCGAACTTTGTTCACAGTGGACTATGAGGAGTGTCAGAGAGCCTGCACACGTGATCCTGGCTGTCAGTTTTGTTACTTTTATCGACAAGGACTTTACAACTGAAAATATCAGGTACATAAAGTGAATCATTTTACATTGAATTTTTCATGATACTGTTATTTTAGACAGAGTGATTTTAGACAGAAAAGAAAAGAAAAGACAGTAGTGGCAACAGCTGGCTGCTCAGTACTACTGAGGTCTGCTGGCTCCTGAGCAGCTTCAAGCCAGTATTTTGGCAGCCTTGCACTCAGGCAGGGCAGGTGTTCAGCAGGTTTTCAGTCCATGGACTTGAACTGGAAACCTTGTAGACTGGTGTCCCCAGTATTCATTTGCCTTTACCCACTAAGGTTTAGTTCAACCAATGAGAAGGCCGATTTGAGTTATGGCATTTTGTAATGTTGATATTTTTCTCTCTGTGTTTAGGTATAAGTGCACCTGTGATACGCTTAGTTGCTACTATCGTATCTGGATTCTCCCCTGGAATACAAATAACTCAAAACGGTAACACAGGTAATCAGACACTCATAGCAAAGGTTGTAGTATCATTTGTAGCACCATACTGCAGGCTGTTGCATCCTCATCATGCATTGTACTGCTTGTTTTACACAGCGTGTGAGGGCAAGCTTTTTCCAAACACTGACATCCCAGGAGGTTCTGCCTGCTGCCTCTCCTGAATACTGTCAGACATTGTGCTCTGCTCATCCACTGTGCACCTACTTGTCTTACATCAGGTAGAGTTTGTCATTGGTGTGACAACAGGTACAATTATGCACTTTGCTTTATCAGAGTGAAGAAATGCTTCATAAAGTGTTTCCCTCCCATTTGGCAAACAAGAAAAATATATCAAATGCTATAAAACAATGCAATACAATACTAACTATCCAGTGTTGCCAGAGTGGAGAGTTACCTTCCAGTTTTGCTTCTTTTGATGTGATTGGGTGGGTAAAAATGGTTTGGAGCAGCTTGTGATAGACTTTGCATGTTTTCCTAAGAAAACATAATATTCCAGTGAATAAACACACACACACACACACACACACACACACACACACACACACACACACACACACTGTAACTACTCTGGATTATCTTTAATTGTTAGCTGAAGAACAACCCAAATGAAATGGTCAAGAAACCTGTAACAAGAATCACATCTGGGTTACCAGCACGCATCTGTCAGCTGAATAACAGTATGTACCACATACCAAATCTCTCTCAAACATTGGAATCATTTAACAAATAGGAAGGTATATCTAAGTTGTATGTATGGGGTGGTGATGGCGCAATGGGTAAGACTATGCCTTTGATGTGAGAGACCCAGCTTCAATCCCCCACTGTGAATCATCCACCAATGTGTCCCTGAGCAAGACACTTAATCCCTAGTTGCTCCAGAGGCGTGTGACTTTTGACATGTATAGCAATTGTAAGTCGCTTTGGATAAAAGCGTCAGATAAATGTAATGTTGTTCTGTTTATTTTTATTTGTTGAGTTTCTATATTATGGCCAGCAGCAGCAGTCTAACACTGTTCCGCTCTGTTAACAGACTGGATTAAGAAGACCTATGTAGGAGTAGATTTCCCATTTTCTGATATTCTCTCGTTTGTGACGAATGTGACGCATGGAGGCATGCCAGAGAGCCTGTATTGAGAATGCAAACTGCCAGTTCTACAGCTACATCACTGACAGATATTTTATGATGCAGTGCTCAGAAACAGACGTTATTGTAGCCCAACTTTGTAATTTTAAGACACGTGTATATCTGTTTTTATATCAAATTCATCGTGGTACATCACTGAAGATGCTGTCGTTGATTTTGTGCTCTAGGCACCTCTGCTATCTAAAGTGTGTCATCGCCATGCCTGCTCCTCCTAACGTCGCCAAAATGGACAATATCGTGTCTGGCTTCTCCCTGAAGAACTGTTTGTATAAAAACAATGTTTGAATCTAACAATTCCAAACAACAGACATTGAATTAAACACAGAATCCACATATAATCCAATAAATGATTCAGCAGCAAGTAATCTGTGTAAATGGCTTTATTTTCATGTGACACCTGAGGTGTTTTCTCCCATTTCTACTTGTCAAAAATGTTCTTCCCTCATTACTCCCACCAACCCTGCTATGGGAAGTAACAATTTTTTTCGCAATTGCTAAGACACATTTCTTGAAACCTTCCTTCATTTTCTCAAAACTTAAAACACAAAACCTAATGTTTAAACTACATTCACAAAACCCCTGACTCTTCTGGCAAAAATCAAAAAATCGCCTCAAAACCATGTGATCTGTTCTCAAAATAAAACACTGCTTTCAAAACATAAACACAACCAGTCAATAAGTAAAACCCAACAGAGCATTCTTTAGACACTACATCAAAAAACTGAAGGGCATGTAGTTACAGAAAATGTTTTTGCGTGTAGAAAACATTTTCCAATTTTCAAAAAAAGTACAGTAGTCACAATATAGAGTAAATAAGTATACTGTAAGTACTGCAAGTAATACAGTATTAAATATCTGTATATTTAGCTCTTGCATAAAAATACAGCACTGTAAGCCCAAAGAACACTAAATGAAAAACACATTACACTCAAAAATGTTGTGCAGCTGCAAAATCAAAGTCAATGAGAGATTCATTCTGCTTCAGCATCAGGACTCCACCTCACATGCAACCTTGTCCCTTGCCAAGCAAAGGCGGAAAACCCTCGGGTGTGCTGGATGCAACCTTACTGCAACAACACTCCACACCTATCTCACCACAGGCCAATTCCATTGCCTGTAAGAGATTTTCCCTAGCAAATGAATTTCAGTCAGACCTTCCACCTCCAGGCAGAGAAAAATTCCTTTATTGGACTGAAGTAGGGGCTGTATGGTTGAAGGCTACAGTTTTTCCTCAAATGCTAAAACACATTTCACAAACATTTCGTCCATGTTCTCCAATGTCTAAACACAACACCCTTTTCTAAAGCTACATAAACACAACCACACCTTCTCCCTTCAAAACTCAAACTTTCACACCAAAAGAGCAGCTCGAAGCTTTCAAAAATGTAAACACTACAGCAAAACAATTGAAAACACAATGCTCAATTTGTGAGAAGGTTCGTTTCATAACTGCCAATGCATATTTTTAGAAACTTTACAATAATGGATCTTCTTAGATCTCTGCAGAGGATTGGGCATTTAGATTTGTGAGTTTCATATGAGTATAAATCTATAGTAAATTCTGTACACTACTGTAACACAACTCAATGCAAAAACAGAATCTATTGCACACAACAGTACTCTTGAAAACATGATCAGGGTGTGAAGTTTTTTTTATTTACACCACAATCACTGTGCGGCATCATGTCGCTGAGCTGCATCGGGCCACATCACCTCATCCACATCGCAGGCTATATTGTCTCTTGCCAGGCACCGTGGGAAAAACGCCCTGGAATGGCGGATCCATCCTTGGAAGTTCTCCACTGGGATGTCAACACACGCCAGCTCTATTGCCCTTAGGAGGTTCTCTCTAGTGTATGGTTGTCTGTCATAAACCTTCCATCTCCACGATGAGAAGAACTCCTCTATAGGGTTCAGGAAAGGGGAGTAGGGTGGCAGACAGACGTTTAAAAAGTGGTTACTGTTGGTGGTGAACCACTCTGATTTGGTTTGTTCTGTGGAAGCGTACATTGTCCCAAATGATCACATAAATGGGATGTTCGGGCCCAGGATGGTGTTGTTGGCGGTCCAGGAGGATCTCTTTTAGCTCCTCTAGGAAGGTTAGGAGACGTTGGGTGTTGTAAGACCCAAGGACAGCCTGCCGGTGGACAAGCCCCTCCAAACCCATGGCCGCACAAAGAGTAATATTACCCCCCCCGTTGGCCAGGAACCTCAGTGATGGCTCTTTGGCCAATGATGTTACGGCCTCTTTGCCTTCGTTTCTGCAGGTTGAAGCCAGCCTCATCCAGGAAGAGGTACTCATGAGGTCTGGCCATCGCGTCCAACTGTAATATCCTCTGTGAAAATGTGAAAGTGCACAGGTGTTCAGAACAACAGTCAATCAGGTAGCATAGTATTGTCCAGAAGTAATGTAGGCCACTGAGCAACACAGTATGTTCACTAACTGTACTGTGAACATGGATGTATACTACTTGCACATACTCGTAACGTAGGTCTTTGTGTCGTGCAGAGTTTCGCTCAAAGGGAACCCTATAGACTTGTTTCATCCGCATCTTTTGGCGCCGGAGAACTCGGTCTATTGTGGCCAAGCTGACATCATCAATGCCCTCAAAGTTCACATTATCGGCAATGACTTTGTCTCTGATCTCCCGGAGTCTGATGAGGTTGTTCTCACGAACCATATCCACAATGAGGGTTTCTTGTGCCGCTGTAAATATGGCAACCCTCCCACCTCTATGTGACATTCTTTCAACTCTAAAGAAAGAAACGTGTTGTCAATTGACATGTTTTACAATACAGTAACAACTGATTTGAAACTAATAGACTACTTTCACAGGCTTGTAAAATTGTATTGTGACAAAGAAAGCAATAGAGTACAATACCTGTTGTGTTGTCTGAATGCCCTGATAATGGTGGCCACGGTGA
>NC_060158.1:21959273-22022810 GCF_021292245.1 Micropterus dolomieu | reverse complement strand
TTTGTCTCTGATCTCCCGGAGTCTGATGAGGTTGTTCTCACGAACCATATCCACAATGAGGGTTTCTTGTGCCGCTGTAAATATGGCAACCCTCCCACCTCTATGTGGCATTCTTTCAACTCTAAAGAAAGAAACATGTTGTCAATTGACATGTTTTACAATACAGTAACAACTGATTTGAAACTAATAGACTACTTTCACAGGCTTGTAAAATTGTATTGTGACAAAGAAAGCAATAGAGTACAATACCTGTTGTGTTGTCTGAATGCCCTGATAATGGTGGCCACGGTGAACCTACTCAGGTTTGGACGGACTCTTAGTCCTGCTTCAGCCATTGTCATGCCATGGACAATGACATGATCAATGACTGTTGCTCGCATCTCGTCCGTAATGATGGTGTGAGGTTGTCTTGCTCTCCCTCCTGGACCTTCTCCTCTCCCTCCTGGGCCTGCTCCTCTTCCTCCCTGGCCTCCTCCTCTTCCTCCCTGGCCAGCTCTTCTCCCTCCTCTGACTCAATTACCTCTTCCCCTGACTCTGCCTTCATCCATTGTGTTTGTTTGGAATCTTCAGCAAACTGTGCACTCTGAACTTGCTTTTATACATGTGGTCACAGCATTAGCAACAGGTGTTTTCAATTTTGAGTCGTTGTGCGTAATGAATGACGCCAGGTGTGTTCATTTTGTTCAAATATTGCTGACTGTGGCAAGCATTTTGCATCACATGAGCTTTCATTTGAGAATATGAGCAGAGTTCTTTTGCAACTTGTGTTTTAGCAAGGAAAAATGTGTTAAGATTTATGTGAACGGAGGATTGTGTTTTGTGAATTGTGTCTTCATGTGAAATGTGTTTATGATATTGGAAAATGATGGCTAGATTTAGTAAATGTGTCTAGACAACTGGTCATTTGGTTTAGAGGATTGGCTTTTGTGTTTTAGCATTTGAGAAAAACTGTAACATTTATGAATCACTGGTTGCTGGCTGACGTTGAACCACTTGCTTAGCGGGACACCACAGTAAAATCTGATATCGTCCCATAGACAAGTTGCACTGCTGGCTGATGATCCTGCTGCTCACAAAATCCAAAGACCACCCAGAAAGAACATGTTTGGTGTTCTATGGCCCCAAGGTTGAATGACAGTAGAGAACCTGTCCCTTACTTATAGCTTGCTCACAGGGTGACATTGCCACTGCGCTGGCCAGGGACTTGACCACATATTGGTTTGATCACATCATTAGAAACATGTGTACAGAATTACGAGCTGTTGTGTGTAAAATATTGACAGCTGTGTTGTAGCTGTGATTAACTTTTGCCTCATTCATTTCCCGTTTTGCAACACAAGTGAATCCCAATGCAAAATGTGTTTTAGTGAGTGAGAATGTATTTAGAGTTTTTCAAAAAAAGTGGATGAGATTTGCAAAAACTGTCTTAACTTCCTGAACTTGTTCAAGGTTCACTCGAATCAGTCACTGTTTGGCCAAAACAGTGACTGATTCGACAAATGGGTTTAGCCCACTGAGCATTTGGTTCAGAGAATGAGGTGAAAAGTGTTTTAGCAACTGTGAAAAACTATAAAAGGCTTTTGTGGGTTTATAGACCAAAATACTGTGTTAAAAAAACATCAAATTTGAATTTAAAGTTTGGTTGACAGAAAAGCATCTTTGTCCCTGCACCTATGTAGTTTTGACAGCAGAGGTCACTATGTATAAACCACTGTTGATCTTACAGTCTTCAGTCCATTCTACTTTTGGGACCTTAAGTTCTCCAGTAGAACGCAATTTATAACCAAAACATGAACTCAAGTGTTTTTTAAAAATGTATTCACATCTAAGACCCAAAAAGGCACATTTCAGGTCACTTTTACCAGCTCAGTAATTTGCTGCTATTTATATACTGTGTATTTTGTCACTTCCCTGGGGCTCAAACCAAAAGTTGTGGCTTCACTGCTATACAGCTGTGAATATGTTTCAACTGACACACCATCATAGCAAAAAGGTGTTTCCTTGTCTTTCCACGTTGAGGAGTGTTTCTGACATGCAGTTTTTGGGTGTGAAAAATGCCACTCACTGTGTTTTCAGATTTAGGCAAAACTAGCGACCGGTTGGCATCCCATATCTATCTATCATATTTCATACACATACACAGAAAGACACACTCAAATAATCACACAGACATACTCTCTCTCTCTCAGTACAGTAGGTGTCTCCAGGACCACATTTTGCAATGATGACACAAACACACACACACACACACACACACACACACACACACACACACACACACACGTGCGCTTTCATGGCTGGTAAATAGTTGGCTTCTGATGAAAGCTGAAATTTTTTGAACAACAGTAAACAATGTAACAATTTAACAAAAGCAAAAAAAAAATGGCCCATGTCTGAACGTAATTGCTAACCCCTACTTTAAGAGGCGTTTTCTCTGCCACTAAAGTAAAAGGTCGATCACCCGAGATCAACTGAAAGGCTTGATAACACCAGGTCATTACAGACACAATTCAGAATTCCACAATTCCACAACTTCTTACACAATTCCTCAAATGTCCTATTTTCAAGTCAAAATGAAGCTTTCCACTCGAAACCATTCAGTCTTGCTGAAAAACCAAACGTTGCCCTCATACATAACACACAAGCCCTCAAAAACACACACACTTCAACACAGTTTAACACACCGGTGAGATAAATTCCAAAACTGAATGAACTGACTGGCCCTTTTACCTATGTACTGAAGGTTCTGATTGGTGTGTTATCAATTTTGACTGTTTGTGTTTCCACCTGGGTAGCTGTGTGCTAATTGAGCTCACCCTGACTTGAGTGGACAATATTGAATGTTAGTGTTTTCTCAATGACTACATGATGTAGACAATGAGAAATGAAGGGATTTGTGCGTAGAGTTTAGAGAAACTGGTGTGCTTTTTGAAAAATGGAGTTTTAGTTCAATAGCCTGGTTATAGTGTTTAAGCAATTGAGAAAAACTGTATTCTTATGTTTTTTCTCAGTTGCTTTGGTACATTTCTAGAATCATTCTAAACATTTGCAAAACTATTTGTATTGGTAAACTATGGCTAAGGTTTGGATGACAATGATTGAAAATGCACAAGGCTACACTTTTTCTGTATGGCATAGATCAATTTCAACAGTACTGAGCTGAACATTGCAAGAGATTGGACAGGATTCACAATTATGCTTTTACTGTATACACTGTAATTTGTTGACAGATCATGTCATTGTGATGCAAAAAATAAAAAAACAAGAGTATTTAACAGCACTGCGTAGCACAACAGCAACAATTACAAAATAAGAAATGGAATCATGGAAACACTCCCTCAGGTTGACGTTCCTGTCTACTGGACCACAGATTCTTATTCTCATCACAACAGATATCTCCATCAATTTACTGTAGAACACATTTACAAAAAAAGGTTTATAGACATATGGAGAAGAAATGCAGATTATGAGGTGTTCAACCATTTTGTATGTAGTTACTTATGCAGTGAACTTATGGCTACTAATGGATGTTTTGGGGGTTAAGACCATTTACAGTAACAGAGAACCAGTATAATCTGTTGTGATCAACATGACATACAGTAAGCAATTGAAAATGTGGGAAACAGCAGACAATTGTACATAATAATTTGCATAAATAAATTAAATAAAATATAAATAAATTGCATTTGTAATTTTCAATTTCTCAAAAGACTGCGACAAAAATTGCTTTTACATATGATGTGCACACATGACTAGGTGATGTGGAGGTGAAACAAGTAGAATTTCTGATATGAGAAATCTACCAAAGTGATCGAGAACAACTGTATTCTATAATGAAATACTGATTTATATGATAAAATCTGTCACACTTTGAAGATAAAGTTCATCAAATTTACCTTATAGGCTTCTTGTTATTAGTGTTTTATAGGTCAGTGTGTTATGAGTGACAGTGTATGCTTTTGCCAGTGTTTTGGTTGAACGAGTTTATTTTGAAGTGTTTTGGTGGTTTGAGTGACTTTTGGAGGTGAGATTAACTGTTTGGCCAAGATTCATGTTGGTAATGCAGACTGTGTGAAGAGTTTTAAAAAAGTGACTTCAGTTTTGACCATTGCATCTTAGCAATTGAAAAAAACTGTAGGCTTCATATCTGTGTATTGGGCAACAGATTCCTGTCCACATCACAATGGATATCTTCACCAATTTAGGACACATCTACAACAAAAATCTGCTAGCATGTGCAGAAAATATGCTTGACAGATTATGACGTGTTCAATCATTCTGCATGTAGTGCCTTATGCAACAAACTTACTCGTGGATGTTTTGAGGGGTAAGACTATTCATTAGAGAAGTATGATACATTTAGATCAACTTGACATAAGAAATTGATAATGTAGGAAACAGCAGACAATTGTACATGAGCATTTGCATGAATGTTTCAAAGCATTTAAATGAATGAGAAATTGCTTTTATGATGTGTACAAGTGACTAGATGATGTGGAGGTTGAGCAAGTAGTTTTGAGAATTTTAATTCTGATCTGAAAATTGTACCAAAGTGACTGAGAACAACTTTATTCTATAATGAAATACTAATATGTATGAAAAAGTCTGTCACACTTCAAAGATAAAAGTTCATCATTTATGTAATGTTCCCTGTTGTTAGTGTTTTGTAGGTCAGTGTGTTATGAGTGATGATGAATGTTTTCTGAGTGACAATTGTTGCCAGTGTTTTGGTTGAACGAACTTATTCTGAGAAGTGTTTTTTTGGTTTGAGTGACTTTAGGAGGTGAGATTAACTGTCTGTCTGAGATGCATGTTGGTAATGCAGACTATTTCAAGAGTTTTGAAAAATGGCTTCAGTCTTGACCGATGTATGTTAACCATATAAAAAAATCTGTAAGCCTATGAGCCTAAAACCCATATTTACTGATCGTATGAAAGTTGTGTCTTTGTGATTTTTCCCTACAAAGTTGTAAAGAGCTTAGGAGTAAATGAGTCAACAGTCAGTCATACAGATAGTTTAGAAGTACAACTGTGTGGACTGAAAAAACAGCCCTCTGGTCAACATGCAGTTGCAGAAATACCTCTTTGACTGCTGCTGTGCTTGGAGAATCTTTACTGGCTTCAAAACTGAAAACTTTCATTTTAGTGGGTTTGCGCTACATCTATAGGGTCTCCATTAGTCAAGGTTATGCACATCAACTCAAGTCGATTTTATGTGTATAACCCAAAAACCTGTATTTGTCTTACAGGGTTTAGTTATCAGTAGCGTACAACATTCAACACCTCTATCCTTAGACATAAATCATACAGAAATATGCTATAAGGTATTTTACATGCTGTTTAGGGATATCTATTTCACACTCGCATGTGTTTCCTTCTTGATTTCTTTAGAATGTAGTTCAGAGCTTCCAGACCTTGGATTTCTCAGGAACAGATATAAAATTTCTCCAATCAGTGGATTAATTTTGTCAGAAACATTTCATTAAAACAATTAAATATGTCAAATTTAAATGTAAACACAAAAGCCTTCCTGTTGTTTTAATCAAATATATTTTTTTAGGTCTTAGAATTTGCTGCAAATGTGATGACCAGATGTCCTGCCTCAAATGAAAGGGGTCAGTGTTAGCACTACAGGACTTGGTAAAACAGTTAGAGGAGCTTTTCAAACTTTCCAAAAAGAAAGAGACTTGAGGCCTGCTTTACAAACTGAAAGTGTGGGGTTTGAAAGAAGAGGGGTCTGAGGCATGTTCAAACAGTGACAACAAGTGAAGCAAAATTTTGCCTTTGCGTCTTTCATACTGCTGGACCGTTTGCTGTGTTTGTTTGCCCAAAATAATGAATAAAGACTAAGTATTCAGAATTCATATTATATATTATGCCTTAGTTTGACTTACAAAATGCTACTTTGTGTTACAGCTATTTCACATTTTAGGAATGATTCTTGCAGAGAGTTAGATGAGAGCATCAAAGCCACTCTCATGCCTTAAGAATAGAGCTAGAACCAGCAGGCAATTTATGCAGCTTAACATGCAAAAACACTATTAGCAAATATGCCCAGTACATCTGCAGCTAATCAGCAGGTCATGTCTTGTCTCTTTTATCAAAACACAGAGTTTTGGTTTTAGGTGGAATAATGAACTGTAAGTATTTCTTGTTGACCAGAGACTGTTTATTCATCATTTTGTACTTGAGCCAGGCTAGCTCTTTCTTTCTTGGGCACCTTTTTCCAGGAAAAACGCCTAAAATAAAATACCCAAAATTAATCAGGAGTAACTCCTCAACCATTTGGCCTAGATGCATAATCCTGGTCTCCTTTGAAAGGTCAGAAGCAAAGGAATATAAATCCATTGTAAATTAATATAATTATTTTACCATTACAGACTACATGGAGATGCAATAAAGAATATGATATTTTCATCCTCGCCTGGTAAAAAAAAGCTATATTTTAATGCAATAAACCGTCAAAAACATCATAAGGAAGCTTATAATGCAAATGAATATCTTCTAAAACACCTAGAATACAATTGTAACTGTTTAGATAGTCTCTGTTATTTTAGAATAGCTTCTTATGTAATCAAATATTATAGAAAATAATTAAAATAATCAATAAATATGAATGTGTATCTGTTTCTATTCTCTCAGTTAACTGTTGCTGTTGTATTTCTGTAGTTTGTACAGTACCCTTCCTCTCTGCTAACAGACTAGACTAAGAAGACTCATGAAGTAGTAGTTCTCTAGGGTTCAGACCTTCATGAAGTGCCAAAGGACCTGTACTGACGATCCCATCTGCCAGTTCTACACCTGTGTCACACAAGAGTTTCTCTCAATCTGCTAACAGGTATGTCAGACATGCTTTATGATTCTGTTATAGGAGCTTTCAGTTTCCAAATGGTATCTTTTTCGAACCAAAGTCTCAGCTCACATGGCTTATCCATCTTGAACAACTGTGTGTCATCACCATGCCTGCTTCTCCTAAAGTTACCAATACCGTGTCTGGATTCTCCCTCAAGAACTGTCTGTAGAGTGCTCTAAACACACACACACACACACACACACACACACACACACACACACACACACACACACACACACACACACAAAGAGAGAGGAAATGAAATTGCACACATATAATCCAATGAAAAATTCGGCACTGATACTTGTTTTGTTTTTTGTTTTTTTGGCACATCAGTGGAGAAATCTCTCTCACTTGATTTCAGACACTTTTTTCCTCCCGCCTCTGCCTCCTCCTTGCATATTGGACTCTCCTCTTTTCCTTATTCAGCTTAAACCATAACATTGGTCTATTCTGTACACCCTTGCCCCACATACACAAACACAGACACACTTCCCTCCTTCTTTCTCCATCGTTCCCTTCCCTCCTTCCTCTCTTCTCCCTCCAGCCTCCCCTCCCCCCGTGGGAAACCCAGTGCAGTGCGACTGTGGTTGTCCTTCCTGGAAGCTGTGGTGGTGACTCTGGCTCCTCCGCTCAGAGGCTAGAATAGTGCCAGCCTGTGTGTGTATTTTCTGTGTGTGCGTGTGTGTGTGTGTGTGCATGCACCATCCACAAACATTCCACCACCATACCGTCCGTCCGTCCGTCCGACCGCCGGCCAGCCTCGCACGAGAGCCACGCCGCCACCGCGGTTCAGTCCTGACGCCAGCCCAGAAGACTCACATTACACACACACACACACACACAAACACACACACACACACACAAACCCACACAAGACTTGTGTGCGCACAACACCACATAAACAAAACACTCAGCAAGGCGCACACACACACACACACACACACACACACACACACACACACACACAGAACAGTGTGGACATGAGACCGGCTTAAGCACACACTCGCACACTCACTCAAATAAACAATATGCACTTTGCGGAACACACACATTTTTGGACCGCAGACCACAGACATTGCATCCTGAAGTAGATCAAAGCGTTCTCCAGCAGTAAACACACACAAGGCTCTTCTCTGCTCTCTCATCCCCGCAGAGCCGTTTTGGTGAAGCACGGCACAATTATGCTGATCTTCTTGAGAAACAACTCGTTGCAACTGTCATTCATCATTGTTCGGGGGTTTCTTGTGCTGCCGACTCTCTGTGATTCACACTTTTTCTCTTCCTGTCCTCTTAAACCTTCACAATCCCTCTCATCTCCCCGTAACCCTGTCTCCTGCCTCCCTCCCACCCTGTTATTGAACGTCTACGCCAAATCAGTCACCCAACCACAGCCCTTCAGATCTTTTTTCTTTGTTTTCTCCTCTCTCAGTCTCTCCATCCCTCCCTCTCGCCCTCTTCTGTACTGTCTGTCCATTGTTGAGGAGACAGTGGCGCAGACAAACAGGGAGAGAAGATATCCGATGGTGTACCACAAGATTGGAGAGAAAGAATGGCAGAGAGACAGCAGAGGAGAGGAAGATGCATGGACTGATATGAGGGTAAAGTTAATTACAGGGGACTGCCAATTAGAGGGCAAAGTGATGGGTCTGTTTGCCTCGCCGCGGCATCCCAAAAACATCACCAGCTCCCACCATGTTTATCCTCTGCAGCCACAAGACCACAGCTCCCATCAGCCATCACTGGAGACAGCTCAGAAGCAGAGGGGGCTACGGCTGGGGAACATGCAAGCAGTGTTTGCAGACATGACGAATACGGGTAAGTGGCAAACATGTAGCTCTCTCGGCCATTCCTTTGTCATTTGTGCTCGCAGCAGATAATGCATAGCTGCAAGCACGTGTTGACAGTTGCTTATACAGTCAGAAAAAACACACGAAGAAAAACATGAACAAAGGTAAAGGCACTTAGTCTTTATAGAGATTTTTGTCAAACATCTTCAGAAAGGCAATGAAATGTATAAATGTTTTGAAAAAAACAAACGAATATCACAGTTAAAAGATCAGTAAAAACTCAACGTCACTGTTGAGCGTTATATATATATATATATATATGGCTCTGTTGGACACTGTGGATGTGTTTGTCAAGCAAGATCATGAAGGTGAATTTATTCAAATCCTCTATTCTTTCACATTCCTTCATTATTCCACTATATACGATTGTTTGTGATTATCTGACACTTCACCCACAGTCTCATATGGCTTTTAGAGTCCCTCCAAAGCAGAGACAATCAAAGGTTCAATACTTCTTTCTCCAAAGGTATCATATTTGCTACATGGTGCACATGGGAAGTACCATGTCCACTGCACACAGTTCATTTGGAAAACAAAACCACGGCTGACCCTCAGAAAGCTCCGATCTCAGTCCCCCATCCCTGGGCCGACTTGGCTGATCCGCTCAAGACCCTGCGCTGGGCTGTGGGCGACCCTAGAGGTGCGAAGGGCCTGAAAGAGATTTGCAGTGGAGCAGAAGAAGATGAAGTAGAAGAGGAGGAGGTAGAAGGAGAGGAAGAGGAGGGGGTGAGGAGAGGAAGAGGCGAGGCCCTGGTGGCGCTGTGAGGGGACGGCTGGGTCGGCCTTGAGGGAGCTAGGGCCGCGGACGTTGCGAGGGAGGGCACCCTGTGGACGGTGGCCAGGGCTGTAGGCGCAAGTAGCTGTGGTGCGCCCTGCTGGCAGCCGCCCAGGGGGGCAAGGCGGAGCGAGGCGGGAGACGGGTAGCTCCCCAGCAGGGCCAGATCCCTTCGCCCACTGGGGAAAGGAGGTGAGGAAGAGGCTGGTGAGGTGGGGGAGATCTGAGGGAAGGACGCCCACGGCCAAGGAGGAAAGGGCAGGGAGGAGGCTGGGAGTGACTGTAAGAGGAGAGGGTCTAGCTCACTTGCACAGTGGGAAAGATGGGAGACCAGGCGGGCTCCAACAGGGTCCGGGGACTCCCCGTCAAGGGAGCTGAGGTACCGCACCACCTCTCCAACACACTCCCTAAAGCCCAGTGTCCTGTAGTCAACTGCCAGGGCCCTTGCATCAAAGTAACCTGAGAGAAAAAAAAGAGAGTTAATCATACATGAATAATAGTAATGGAATGCAGTTAGTCATATACCTACTGTAGATGCTGAGTGTTTTATCTGTGGTCCAAAAAAAGAATTATTTTTGTCTACTTTTACATGTTAGATATTTTCCGGCATTATCCCAAAGACTTTTTGGATCCGTATTCCGCAGAAAATGGATGAAAGTGATTTTTTTTTTGGCAAGCAACAAACTCTAGTGTCACCTTTTCCTCCCATTGCATGCAGAAGTTTGAGGTGGTCCACGGTCATCTGTAGGATCTCTGCTTTCTCCAACTTAGATGAACCCTGTAGGGGAAATGAGCGACGTTTTACTCAGTTATGAAGCTGGTTTATTTCTTCTGTCATTGAAATAGTTTTAATTGATCCCAGATTTGTGAGCAGTCACCTGTTTCTCAAAAGCACTGGGCACCAGTCTCCTGAGCTCTGACAGGCTATGGTTGATCCGGTCTCTGCGCCTCTTCTCTATGATCTACACAACGAGAGGAACAGAGGATCAGTCAGGGCCAACCAAAACAACAGGACTAAAAAGATTATGATCCAAGGCTTTAATCCACTCACCCCTCTTCTCTTCTTTCGAGCCAGAATCTGTGAGGCGCTGCCAGGAGACATGGACCCGGTGACTGGGCTGTACCATGGAGATCGAGAGAGAGAGAGAGAGAGAAGAAAAAGAGAGATGGAGGGGTGAGTGGTATTTGCACAGAGAGAAACATGGTAACTTTGATTCTCCTGCATATTGTTATTATTATCCTCCTTAATATGACACAGAGGCAGGATGGCACATCAGCTCCCTTCAATCTAATTTGTTTTTTGGGCACTGAACAGCATAGGAGCTCCCGGGAGAGGAGGGAAGACGAGATTGTTTTTGGTTTAATGCGTTTCTGGACATTAGTCTCAGTGAAATGACATGCTGTTCTCCTTTCCATCTGAGGGAAAGCACTTTTAGAAAGATGATTATATAGCCTCGGGGTGATGCTTTCGCTCGCATGGGGCTCCAACGTGCAGCATGGGATCTGAGCTCCTCCGAGTGCAGTCACTCAATGTGGATTGTGTTTGTTTGTGAACTCTCATCTTACAGGCCCGAAAGAGCCTGACAGCTTGGAATTCCCTTCAAACTGCCCCACCAGAGACTTATTGAGTTTCTATTAGATTTTAACATGAATGCTGCCAATTTAGCTGTGTGTTTTTGTTTAGGTTTATGTTTGATGGGGCTGACTTGAAAAGTCTTCTGTCTTCTGTTTGCATGTCACATGGCAATTTGATTTATCCAAACTGTCTTTAGTGTTATTGGCTTGCTCAGTGCTTGTGCTTTTTTTTTGCGTGTGTTTTTGTGTACTGTAGATGCTCTGTTGCAAATACACTCTAATGAATATGCCCTTGAATCCACATTTCCCTAAAACCATTCACTTGACTAAGTCACCTAAAAAGCAAAACGGTAAAATGGCTTGTAATAATTATGTGCGGTGTTGTCACTGGTTATACATTTTCCACAACACTGAAATAAGTCTTACATGATATACTGCTTGGCACATTTATATTTAAAGGTTAAATGATTTTCTTTTGAATTAAGTGTTTCAGTTTCTACATTAAGTTATACCTTTTGTAGTTTGCATTTTCTAGCGTATGTCTTTTATAACTGTGCATATGAATAATTAACTAACTATGTTTACTTGCATGAATTTGTGTTTAATGCATGCAAGATTATAACCATAATACAATAAAGCTGAAAAGAATGATTAACTTCTAGCTCTATGAATACGATTGATTGATATTTTGCAATTTCATGGTCACATAAAGCGCGCCTGTCGAAATGTTACAAACTCATTTGATGTGGGTTTGTCCCTCTCTGGTTTTGGTGTAAATTTGACAGTTCAGTTTTTCAGTTTAATGCGACATCAAATAGTTCCTGACCTGGAGGATTAAAAACTTAACATTACTACATCACAATAATTTTCAATTATAAGTGAACCCAAAATCATTTGATGTATAAATTGTGAATCTTGACCCACAGGAACGTTGAAAATGTATTTGATCTGGAGATATTTTAAATAAATTTATTTTTAAATGATACTGAGTCAGAAAATTCTGCTCATGACTTCAACCCCTGTCTCCATGCTTCATTCATGACAGGCCTTACACATTTTTTAGCCTGTACTGTTGTAATGCATGTTGTGCATACAATGACTATTTTCAACCTCGACATTAACTCACATGGACAAGTAAAAGGAGCAAACATGACACAGTTTCACTGAGAGGGGAATGCAATCAATATATAGTTTATTGAATATGGGAGATTTGCTGCTAGAGGCCTGAAATTAAACTTTACACTAACAGCTCAGGTTGTTTGGAAGGTTTGTCAAAACTTTCTTCTATGATGTTAAATTATTTAAATATGTTTGACAACAAAAAAAAAACATTTGAGCTGAATGCAGAAAACGTTTAAGAGTAAGATTCACAAATTTTCATTATTGCTTTATAAACCACATTAGTTCCTGAGACTTAAAAACTGAAACTTTTCCTGAAGTCTTTTTCTTTTAACATGTCTGCAATTTTGTGTGTGGCAGCATCAAAATGCCTGTAAACCCAACAGTTCACTGACAAATTTGTCTTTTGTTACTAATTTGCAGCTGTCATTGTCCTTTAAAGTGTGATAGGAGGGTGTTACGGCGTCAGGTGTGGTTGGCGGATGCTCACCAATAGCCGTCTTCCTGTCCCACGTCAATAAACTCGTCTGTGTCCGAGTCTGGGGAGCTGTAGTCGTGAGGTCTCTTCATGTCTCTGCCTCTTCCTCACTGGCTGGCTTGATGGATGAACAGATAGATGATAGACTGGTGGATTTCTGTTATCCTGTTATCTCTGGTGCGTGGAGGCAACACACTGAAGACCGTCTGGACGCTCACCCTGTGTGCCCCTCACTCTCTGCTTCTCTTGCGCTGTTACTTATAAAAGCCTAGTTGTCCTTAGTTACTTCTTGTCACTAGTGTTTTTTTGTTGTTGTTTCTTCATGTGTCTTCTATCCTTTGCTCTGTGAGTCAGCAGTACCACTTGATCGACCCCCAAGGGCCCATGGCAACTAAGAAAATTCACAAGCTGCTTTAGTCTTTTACTCTATCACTGGCATCCAATCATAGTCTCTCGCTCTCTCTCTCTGTTATTTCTCTCTTGGCTCCCTCTCTCTGTCACAGCCACCCAATGACAAAATAGGACTTTGGCAGTTGGGGCAGGGTTGCCAGTTTTGGCTCCCCCGCCTCTTCTCCCTGTCCCTCCTCCCTCCCTTTAATCTGGCCTTCCCCAGCTTGTCACCCTCCTTCTCTCCCTCCCTACTCTGCCGGCCCCATCTTTCCACCCCTTTGCTCAGTCATCCTCAGTCAATTAGCCTCCAATCTTATCCTGCTCTCCTTCCTTCCTTTTTTTCTGTCTTCCTTTCTTTCACTTTCTGCTCCTTTAATTATACTGCTTTGTAGAACAATAGCAGCGGGAGGGAGTGAAGGAGAAAGGTGAGGAGTGTGGGAATGATGGACTGTGAAAACACTCCATCATTTACAGAGGAGTGTGTGACAGTGCATACAGCTTTACTCTCACACAATCATGCAGGTGACTTGGAGAATGGAGTTACTGAACTTTTTGTGAGTGAGTGTGAGAGACAACCAAACAGCAGAGAGACAAAACACTACTGCAGTGATTAACAAAAGATAGGTAACCCATGACCTGTGGGCAGCTGTCAGTGATCAGAAAAGAATCACATATGAATCATACATGAAGAAAAATCAGAAAAGTGTCATCATGACTGATTGTGAATTACTGAAGTGAAGACTGAGTCATGTGATTGCAAATTACTGAAGTACCACTGGCACCAACACCATTCGCTGTGCCACTAATCTGTTCTTATGAATTTATGTTTTTATGCCCTATTTAATTATGATTATTGTTACAATTACTGTATTCATACAACTGAATTGTCGATGTGTAGGCTGCATTGTTCAAGTTTACATACATATTACCACTTGGAGTAGCAGAAGCCAGAGGTTTTAATCACATTATACATTGCTTTTAGCAACAGTTTATCCTTTAACATTAGCTAACATTAGCGCTAACCATTTGAAGTTTAGTCATTATTTTTAGCTAAAGTTAATAATTTAAACTTTTCATCCAGTATTTTAGCTAAATATTTGAACTGTTTATGCTTTAGCATGGGCTACTTTTAGCTAACCATTTGAACTGTTTATCAATTATATTTAAACTTTAAACTATTAAATACCCTTGTTTGGGAATCATATAATTATACAGATATAGCCTATAGCCTACGGATTTACTAACCATTCAACCACTGGTTTTTGAAAACATGACTTTTAACTGTTAAAGTATTCCTTTTAGCTAACCATTTAAATTGTTTATGCTTTACTTTTGGCTAACAATTTTAATCATGGATTATACAGATATAGCCTAAACAGATTTACCAACCATGCAACTGCTGATTAATTAGTTTATGAAAATGTGACTTTTTGGCAGTGTTTTTTTTTCCTGAAATCATGACATCAAGTGATCCTGCTAATTGAGAAAATGAGATTGGAGCTCAGCCGCAGACTATAAAACACAACTTCTCCCCAACTTTTTAAATCTGTCTTGCATGTGTGTCAGTGTGTGCAGAGATGAGGGCAGGTACTGAGGGGTCAAGAGAGCAATCAGCCCAGTGAGTGTCTGAACATCTGGGCTCTTCACTGGACAAGATAGCGCTCTCTGAACGCTCTCTCTTGCACACACACACAGACACACGCACGCACACGGTTCTTTGCAACACTTAACGATCGGTTCCGCTGCCACCGTGGGAAGATTGCTGTTACAGATTGCCATGGAAACGCAAGCCCAGGCGCCCGTTGTTAAGAGCGATGCCTGACTGACCCAGCAGTGTGTGTGTGTGTGAAAGACGGAGAGAGGCCAAGTGGCATGCCCCCTTCCACACAATGCCCAGCTGAGTGTTTCTCTTCCTGCCTGGCAGACTGGAAGGGTGTGTTAGTTTAAACATACTACAATGAATTTTTTTGTATGTTGTTTGAAGAAAGTGTCTTTTTTTGTACTTATTTTGGTCCTATAAGTTGTGACGAGCTTTTTGTATATAATATCAGGTGTATTTTGATTTATTGTTCTTACTCCAGGTGTTTCTTTTTCTTTTCTCTTTAAATATGATGTGCTTTTCAGCCGCCTTGTTTATTTCACTTGCATTACTGAGCCTTGCCCGCCTGCATTTTATCATGCCATATGTGTAAAGTAATAAACTAACTTAAAACATGTGCATGTGCGTGTGTTTATAATGCCCAAGTGTCAGTAATCAGTGTGACCATCACCAGGGGGGATTATGGTGTGGTGAGTATGAGTCAGGACAGAAAAGAGAAACCCCCTGCACCCCTTCCAAACAACCCCCTGTCTATATATCCTTTCATTACCAATCATTCCTTAATTCAGATCTGGATCTAATTTCAGCATCAGAAAACAGGGAAGAAAGAGTCTGAAAGAAAAGAGACATCTATGAAGTCAGGCTTGAGTCCCTTCTCTGTTGTTATTTTTATCACCCACCCACCCTTCTCTTCAAAGAATATCTTTCTTCTCTGTATCACCAGTCTTTCTTGCTTAAAAAAAAAAGTAAATCACTCTGGTTTCACTCATCGTTTTTGGCTGGGCCACACCTCGCAGTTGTTCCAGGATGAGGCAAGTTGCATGGAAAGCATGCACAAAGTGAAAAGTAATTAAGAAAATGAATGAATAAATAAATAACTTAATTATGAAAATGGTTTCATGGTGGGGGTGTGTGAAGGGATGGCGACGGAGAGAAACACGAGAGAGAGCTGGCACTGGATGGTGGGATGGAATTCTGGGAGATTTCTGGCGATCTTGGTCGGCCACTTCAAGTCCTCTCCCTCCCATCCCTCCAAACCACAACAAGGCAACATCCCTTATTGAAATTAACAAGCTCATACTTTTACAATTTGCGCACACACGCACACATGCGCAACTCAAATATGAACGTGTGAATGCTCAGGGACATACACACACACGGGCAATTAACAAATTCATACAAGCACACACACACACTCACACACACACTCAACTCCTTAACACGAATGTGGACAGTTCTTACCCACAATTTATAAGGCACAAACACTCAGCTGCAATTATTGTTCCTTATGCATGACTATTGCTATTGTTTGAAAGTCTGTGAGATGGAACCAGCTCAGCAGGATATTTTGTTTATAACTTTCCCTCTGCATTCATGTCAAACTGAATAACTGATCAGATATGTCTCACTACATGGATGACTTTTATCATCTGTACTGTTGTTTTTCAGTAACAGAAAACCAACTTCCAGCAACATTGTATTAAATAAAATGTAGATACTCCAGTTTACACAGTAAACACTTACAAAGAATGTAACCTTGTAAGAATATAAGAGAGTAAACTTGTAGTAAACCATTAAATATAATAAAAGATACAAAAGACGTTTCAGTGCATTTTATTTATCACAAAAGTGCCCAATTGCAAAAGTAGTGGTGTCAATGTCATATATATATATAAGCAGCAGAGTCATTTTATTAACATACTGGCGTCTGTCAGTGAATACAATGATTGTCTTTATTTATATATCATGTGAACACAAGCTGACAGTGCTTTTATGTGACTCTAGAACATAAAATATTATCAGCATTATCATATAAAAAAAGTTTTTGCTGCAAATTTGTAATATTTTCAGTAATTTAAAGTGATAAAAATACTTTCAATGAAAAAAAGGCAAAAAACAACATCAACAATGGAACAATAATCAATTAAATTAACTCAATTAAATAGAAGGTAAAAATAAACTTAAACACATAATTTATAATCTGAATTTAGAGCATGTTTGACCCTCTTATGTATCCCCATTTCATGGAATAAGAAACAGCCTTGTTTTTAACTCATTGACGATCCATTTTTGAAAGGATTTTTTTTCTCAACACAAAAGGTAGAAAATAATCTTTCACTTTATTGGAAAACTTAAATGGAGACATGTGGTTTTCACTGCAGCGGCGATATGTAACTGAAGAACCAATATATTAGAATTTCTATGTTAATTCGTAAGAAAAAGAGAAAATCTTTCTTTAACGCGGACCAAACCGTTGAAATCACAAGCACAGTTATGATAATGCAAGAGGAAATACATAGATGACAACATTTTATGACATGAGGGAGAAAAGCCTTCTTTAACCATTCTTGCTTGTCTCATATTTAAACATTCATACAAATGCTTTTTATCATTTTTTTGTTTTTGTAACTGTGAAGCACTTTATAGCCATGGTTATAAAGTGTAAGTGCTTAAGTTTCACTTATTTACATCCTCAAAAATTATGAAGAGATGTTTGTAAATATATCTTGTGAATGATATGGTACCCACAAATAGCTCCTCAGATGTAATCAAATAGCATTAGGCAAAATCCAATGTTTGTTCACTGTCTGGGGCCCTTGCAGAGAATAAATGAAAGGCCAATTGTGGTCAAAGGAGCCCTGCATGGTGCCCTGCTGTATGCAAGTGCTACTGACATACACCAAAAAAATCTATTGATTTTTTATTGGAATGAAGCCTTTATAGTAGTCAGCCTGTGGTTGGGTGCTCAGTCACTGGGGTCAAGATTGGATTGGCATGGGAACTGGCACCGGAGCAGCTTGGCACTGTCCAGGCTGGGCTCATGAGGGAATTATCTGCCCTTCAGACACATAAGGAATGCCTGGGACCTGTGGCACTGCCTGTCTGTCCGTCTCCGCGATTCCCTCAGAATAACTTGGATATATGAGGCATGTCTGGGAAACGGCAGGTTTGTTCCTATAGGGTACTTCCAAAGAGTTGTGTTTTAATGACCTGATTGAGGTGATATGGGTGTGAATAAACCTCCAGAGAAACAGGGTTAGACACAGTCAGTATATGTGTGTTTGAGATAGTGGCTGCTGTGATTTGAGGTGTCAAGAGGGCAGGAGGGCTGCAGTGATGGGTCATGCTGCCTGTCAGAGAGCGAGAGACATAGAGAGAGAACAGCGAAAGAGAAAGAGTGAGTCCTCCCTCCTCATCCGGCTCCCCTACGCACAGATAAATAAAGAGGCTAAAAGCCGAAGAGAAGAAGCAGAAAGGAACTTTTGTGGCTTCCGAGTGGGGTCCCTTTCATGGCGGTTCCCACAGTACTAGGCCTGTGATGACATTCAGCATGTTTCACACACATACACACACACACACATGCTATTGGGCCCTGTGACTGTGGTGACTTTCGCTGGTGCCGGGCCCCAGACGGGACGGCGAGGGCCCCGAGAGCCACAGGCAGCCATTGTGCTGTCGCCGCGGAAACCAGCCTCTTTATGTCAGACATGTTTTTCTGTTTGTTTTCTTTTTTATGTCTTTAATGTGGGCAAGGGGGAATGTTTCCCCTCTCATCTCCTCCCCTCCCTCCAGTGCTCTGTGTTATTTCCCCCCAATACCCATCTTCCTCCCCCTCCTTTTCCTCCTCCTCCCACCAATCCATCCACATTTGTTTCTCCTCTTTTCCTCCCCCCTCCTCTTCCACTGCCTTCCTCCCTTATTTTGTCTCCCCCTTTTTTCCCCTGGAGATCGTCATTTGTAAAGTTCTTTGCTTAGACAGCCCATATCTTTGTCGTGGTGTTGCGGCCTCCCTCTCACTCAACCCCTTTTTATCTATACTTCATGAGGTTTTGGCACAAACTGGCACTTTTTCTTCCTGCACTGAAAAAAAAAATACAATGCTCAACAAGTCTAAAGCGACAAAACCTATCCCCAAAAGATTTCTGCCTATCCCACGCTAAACCAATTTTCTTCACAAGATTAAACAAACTCCCAATAACAAAATGAAAGAACAGGGGAAGGGAGGGGGGTGAAGAAAAAAAAATCTGGTTATGATTCGACTTTTCAAAGCCAGCAGAGGATGCTCCAAAGTCCTCCAATGAGAAAAACAAACCTGAAAAAAGTCAACTGTTACTATTTTTAAGTGCTTGAAGAATGTTGTTCGGTGCCATGACTCAAAGGCACGCCGGCCCTCGTCCGTAATCAGTTCATTCTGACTGCACTCCTCCACCACATCACACACAGGACGCAATCTTTTATGAGCCACGGAGAGAGAGAGAGAGAGAGAGAGAGAGAGAGAGAGAGAGAGAGAGAGAGAGAGAGAGAGAGAGGAAAAGGGGGAAAGTGAAAAATGAAAGAGTTTAGGGCTAATCCACTGTGTCCCTTCAGCCATGCATGCGACTGTGCCTGATTTGATGACTTGGGGGGTGGGGGCGTTTAAGACTCAGCTAATATTAGCCACTGTAAAGCTAGTTTTGCTCAAGCATTTTTGACTTGGAAGCTGACTACTATTCAAATTTATGTAGGAGACTCATTTTTATTGCAAGGAGTCGTGTGATGCATAATTCCCCCATCAGCTTTCTATTTTTGTCACTGTCTACACAAAAGGATTTCAGTGTAGAAACAAAGAAAGTAAACTGTACATGACAAGGATAGAAAACATATGCACATGTTCCCTGGTCAGTCTGAAATTCTGAGATTTGGATTAATCGGATACCAGGTTGGTTCAGAGGAGCTCTCACAGAGTCATAAACCAAGGAGAGGGTGCTCTATCCCCGTTTTACGCTGCCAGAGACACCCTTGGCTGCTGCTCTGTGACATCCGCTCCCTTTCCCAAATCCCTCTTATAACTTTACACCTCAGATTACGGCCTTATCAGGGAGGCGTCCAGCCGACACCTCATTCTGACGGCAGCTCGGAAGAGCAGGCATAAGCCCCTAAAAACCAGCATAAAAACTTGCCGCCACCGCACTGCTGGGTAATTTTTAGCATTCCCAGAAGGGGATTACAGTGAGTGTGCAAGGAAAGTCAGGAAGACTTTAATGGAGGGAGGATGAGCGTAATGACAAACATCATTTTCATATCCTGAGGGAATTGGTACCACTTTTATTGGTCTTGATAGTAGCTTTTATTATTTAAGATCACTAAATAATGGATGCACTGAATCTGGATTTAATCTGCATTCTTTTGTTTTACTGAAGCCAAACTAAGTCTGCGTTGTTCAGTAAAATTAATGGTCTGGATCAGTTTAGCTGACTTATAAACTTGGCCTCTGTATTAGTTTTGGAGTGAATAAGTGATATGGCCCTATGGTGAACAGATATCCCAGTGGTTCCCAATCTTTTTTGTCTGACACGCAACTACTTGGCAAAAGATGGAAGTGGTTGGTTTCATTTATCCATTACTTGTAGTAAGTATTTCAACTGTTCGATTGAACTGTTTAGTCATTATTTTTAGCAACTTACCATATTTCAGTTATATATTCATTACTCTTAGCTAATATTTTCAAATGTTTATTTGATAGGCCTACTTTTAGCTTTCTATTTCAACGGTTTTCACTTTTAGCTAATTATTTTTTTATTCATTACTTTTAGCTAGCTATTTTTAATTATTTATTGATCACATTTAGCTTGCTAATTTAACAGTTTTAGCATTGCTTTTAGCTAATTATTTGTTTATTGATCACCTTTAGCTTGCTATTTTAACGGTTTTAGCATTACTTTTTGCTAATGTTAATTGTTTTTTTTGTTAATTAGTTTTAGCTAACTATTTCAACTGCTCACTTGCTAGCTAGTTTTCACACACTCAAGCAGATGTGATGTTAGTGTCTTAAAACTGACTTTGACGGGCTGCTCACTGGTTATTACAAAGTTAGTAAAGATCAGCATCACACCAGTGGGACTGTCTTTTTCCTCCTTAACACAAATATTTGGATATTGCCTATATTTTACAGCAAACCGTGAGTAGTTTAGTTGATTTAATTAGTTGAGTTTTCCTTGTACTGAACTGTGCTCGTTGAATGCCACGAGACAACTTCCCAGGACACCACTTTGTAAGTCTTTTCCTGTGTAAACACAACGCTGTAATTTTTGACATCAAACAAACACAACACAAATCCATGACAAAGCTTGACTTACAGCACAGATATGGACATGTAGACGGACATGAAAGCTTGTACACACATTCAGAAAAGTACACACAATAGATAGTCATGCAAAACTGGCTTGCTGAAAAGGCATACTTGCGAAGGAAACCAATTCTATACACTCTACACACGCTGTCTTTCTTAGACATGAAACTTGCTCGAGGTCATTGCTTGAGGACGACTAGCTAACTGTATATAGTACAGGAGGCTTTGATCTGTAGACTTGGCTGTGGCAAAGACAGCCAGTGCTGAGGCCCTGCGCTACCGGAAGCTTGTGGTCTGGGACTGCTCCATTTACTACTCTGTTCTGGTGCTAAATATACAATAATAAAAAGGTTGGCAGATTTATTTCAGACAGTGATACATTTCCGCTCCAGCGAGGGAAGAACGGACTAAGAAACAGCCAGACGTCTCCAGATCACCGAAGAACATTAAGTGATAATTACAGAGAGAGAAAGAACGAAAGAGAGGGACGAGGTTTCCCCCTCTCACTTTTCTCTTCCTCTTCCTCTGCCACCACAGCGGAGAGTGGCGTCTCCAAACTAAAGAGGGGCGCCCGCTGCATCAGTCTCCCATTGATTGGCTATGATTGCATTATCTGATCCCATGAGGGATAAAAGAACAGCATCACACACACACACACACACACACACACACACACACACCCACATGCCTGTATTTCATTGCTCAGTGATCACGGCCTCCTCAGAAGTCAAACATGGCTTTTTGAAAACATCTTTAGATATGTAGCCATAAAAGAAAATATGATTTAAATTCAAACATTATTTTTATCTGCCTCAAGTCAGTTTTCTGAAGCATACACACACACACACACACACACACACACACATAGCCTACACACACTCATACTCCCCTATGTACTAGAGCTTCACCACCAGTCCACCGCACTCCTCTCAAAGCTCTTTGATCCCCGGTCGAGGGTCCTCTCCGCGGTGCCTCTGTCTGAATTCCAGAGATTCTGGGATAATTCAAACGTTTCACGGCACATACTTGGTCCCCCCAGGAGACAGCGGCGGAGATGGAAAATGCCACCACGGTCTCTCTCCCTCCATTGTCCCTACTCTTTAATCAGGCCCTCTCTGTGGCTCGCGCTGCCACCGTGGTGTGTTGTCTCAGCCTGGGAAAATGCCGGCCTAAGTGGCTGTTATGTGCTGAGGCGCAGACCACAGGGACCCAGAGGGGTGCTGCTGGAGCCCTCTGTGCCAGCCGTGGGTCTCACAGTGGCTAACACACACAATGAGTGAGGTCCCAAATCTGGATGCAGCCTTACATAACACAGCATCTATTTACTTTTTAGACTGGGCATCGATCCCTAAATCATACACCATCATAATCATAGGCATAAGCAAAAACCCAATCATAAATCATGAATATTATTTGTTCCTAAGGGTTTGCTGGGTGTGAACCGGCATTAAACTGCCACACAGATAGGGCAGTGTTGTAGAAACTCCAGTGCGATTGCTTGGCTGTGAAAGGTCCATGGAGAGGGAGTTTCCTGCCCTTATGTCAACAAATGACAAAAACAAAAGCCTTGTGTTTCCCTGAGTCAGAGCAAGAAGAAGGTCAGCAACCAGAGCCACCTCAGAGTTCAACCCATTTCAGCTTTGCTTTGGGACTGGCTCGTGTTAGGGCTGGGCAGCTGGGTCAACCGACGTTTGGCCTGCCTGCAGCCGGACACAATGCTCCATCAGGTCAAGTTTACAAGGAATGAGTCAAACCCTGCTGGTTTATACTGGTTTATATTTAGTGCTTATAAGCGTGAATAGAGTTTTTATGAGGTGCCATAAATTTCATTTTCAAAAGAGGGTGAGTATAGAGGCTCATGCACGCCTACCCTGTGGTTTCTCCAGGCCAACATGAAGCCTTTGTGTTTGCCCTGTTTGCCATGGGAAAATATCTGAAACAAATGAGTCGCTTGGTCGGCACCCATCAGTGTAAAAACACTAAGAGCTTTGGATTGTGCTAAGAGGGTGTGGCGCAGTGCTAAAGGAACTACTTGTTTACTCTTGCTTGTCCAAAAATAAAAAAGGAATTATTTTCTCTCCAGAATGGAAGGCAAATAAACAAGTATTCTTGAGCAGACAACATGGGCATGTGCGAGCTGCCTGCGGTTGTGCAGCCGCATGCCGGACTTGGTATGAGAAGGAGGGTGACTCTTTGAGGTTCTTCCATCACCATCATCATCATTATCATCATCACTATCAATATGTTTCTGCAATGGAGAAAGGCAGACATAACTCACAGTGAAGAAAACACTTTACTGTCAAAAACACATAATTACCATTGTGTATCAAAAGGGGAATAAGAATCTTGCATATGTTTAACTCTTCAATGGTAAGACGTATTGCTCTTATGTGAATTTTTTTTGCAAGTCTGCTTAAGATGTATTTTTATTACATTATGAATTAAAGTGAAATTCTTACATTTACTACTCTACTCAGAATGCTTCAATGATTCTCTTCTCTAATTAGCCAATTTACCTTTTTTGTTCCACTTTTTGGGATTTACAATGACATTACAGCAGAGCATTGTAACTTCATTCAGACACCTGCAAAGAGCATTGCATACCATAATTTTGGTATTTTACATTGTATATTTTTTGTTGATCACAGTTCAGTGCAACATTGTCTAAAATAACGTTTCACATCAAGTACAGAAAACTCTGTCTGAATTTAATTTGTTCGAGTCTTGCGACTACCAACTTAGCTACAGCAGCAGGGGACAAGAGCACCCATAGTATGAGACCACACTAGACTACAGCAAATGAAGGCTGGGACCATGATTATTTGAAATTGAATACTTCATGAGCTACGGCTCTATGTTAAAACAGATGTCAAACTTTAATCAGTCAATTTGGTGTACAGTTAATATTGCCATGTAGCAGGGTTTTACCATGATTTCAAAGTAGGCCTATAGTTGTAGACCTAATACAGACTAAAATACTTTAATAATCCAATAAAATGCTTTTGTTGAATACTTCATTATATAGATAAAAACATTATGTTGTATTATGTATGTATTATAAGTCAGTATAAATTATACAAATTACATAGCACTTAGAAAGGAAACATCTTACTTGGGGTCATGTCTGGGACTTTTTCTTGTGATTTTACTAGTCTAATCCTGCTATATGATATTCCAATTGTCATATTACAGCACATTATATAAAGAGGATACATTAATTTCGACCAAACTGGAATTAGTCTAATATGAACTGTCTGCCTGATTGTAAGTATTACCAAAGTCTTCTGTTTTTAGAAATTAATTAACACATCTAACTACAGCATTTTACAAGTTGAACGTCATTAAGCCCACATGAATGAACTAAAAAAAGGAAAATTTTGTAGTGAAACACTTTCTATTAACACCATTGTCTGTGTGCAGTCTGTGAAAGAAAGTGTTGGCAATATAAAAAACAAGCATTAGAAACAATCACTATGGTCAACGCCTCATCAGGCATCGATTGGACAAATGAAAAACGTCACTGTTAGCTGAAGGCGGAAGTTGTTGGCTAATGTGGACATGGAAAAATGAACCTGGAAAATTTCTATCTTTGTGTTATGATAAAGGTTTTCTCACGTTCGCTCGCGTAATTATACAGGTGAGACCGTATTATGTGTCCGTTTTATGTCGCGGTCTGTCAGCGTGCTTCCTAAAATGCAGGCGATATTGTTGGTCTGCTGTTCTGTGTAATAATGTGTCATCAACTAGCTACTCGGCGCTAGCAACGCAAGTTAGCTTGTAAGCAAAAACAGAGTCGAGCTAACGTTATTTGACAGGTCCCTTCTCTTTTTATTCCTCCTTGTCAAACGTGTATTTGTTTTAACGTTTGCACATTTAAGCCTTGTTGTCTGTTAGAGTATTAAATGTGGTTAAAGTGATTAAAACTGCATACACCTGATACGTATTAACGTCCATTGGTGGTTTCCTACTTTCCCTTTAACACACTTTGTTTTGGTAGGGTACTGTAATGATCCCATTGGTATACGATAACAAAGTGGAGTGGTCTCCTAATCAGGACCATAACGTGTATATTTCATGTTAAATCCAGTGTTTGGCATTAACCAAACAAAGGAGAACCACATTACAGAACAAAAAAGTCCAATTTCAGCCTTTTGCTATACACTCTCTCCTCCCTTTTCCTCGCAGGGCTCACTGTGGTGTAGACATGGAGGTGCCTTGCTACCTGCCCAAACTGCTGTTTGAGCTCAATGAGCAGCGTAAGCGGGACTTCTTCTGTGACTGCAGCATCCTTGTCGAAGGTCGTGTCTTCAAGGCCCACCGTAATGTGTTGTTTGCTGGGAGCGGCTATTTCCGGGCTCTGCTGGTTCACTACCTGCAGGTGAGGTTTCTTTTCTCTAGAAGAGAGCAAGTGTTGGTTATGGCTTCTCAGAAAAAGATAATGTATTTATTATTATGTTATTAATGATATCTTAAATGCCTTAAAATGTCCAAACATTAAAGCAGATCATGTTCTATTAAAGCAGTGAAGAAGAATATAAGAAATTAACCCCTCCCCATGGTTTGGGATATCTGTAAGTATACTGGTTTGGTGGTCTGGACTGTTGTGTCAGCTCATTCTCCAGTAGAGTAGTGCATCCAGTATGCTGCTAAGATACATTTATCGGAATTTACAGATCTGTTATAACAAGCACGCCAAAATAATTGCTCTGCTTCTCCTTGTAAATGTTATAACTTTTAAAAAATTAGAAGTGAGCCAGATTAAAGAAAATGTATTTTCAAGGAAGTCCCAAATTGCCTTGAACCTCTCAATACATCTCTTTTCAGGATAGTGGACAGCGCTACAGCACAGCTTCGTTGGACATTGTGACGGCCGATGCTTTCTCCATTATCCTGGACTTCCTTTACTCTGGCCGCTTGGCCCTGAACAGAAGCAATGTCATTGAGGTGATGTCAGCGGCCAGCTACCTGCAGATGACTGACTTGGTAAACTTCTGTAAGGGATACATCCGTTCATCTTTGGAAATATGCAACAAGGAGAAGGAGAGGGTCACAGAGAAGGAGAGCCAGGCACAGGAGGGCGGGATGGTTCCTGCAGACAGTGACAGTCGTACTGCGACAATCTCCAGTGGTGCAGGGGCTGCGGAGCCTCACTCACAGGTAGCGGAGGCAGATAGAGGCTCGGGGTTAGGTCCGGAGTCTGTGAGCTCGGCCAGAACCCCTTTGTCTCTCCCTGTCACCACAACTCCAGGCACCAGCAGGGACATGGACAGTGACTACCATTCCAGGGAGGGATTTGCATCTGGGAGTGAAGGACCGAAGGGACACATGGATCAGACAAACCTCTCATCCTCTTCCTCGTCTGCTTTGACCCCGGAGTTAGTGAACCCCAAAATAGAGTATGACCCTGATGAGGAGCTCATGGAGTCCCCTGACACCAAACACCTGGCCTCATATCCTGGGCCCTCTCTCCATAACCCTCATCATAGCAGGCTACTTCCCCCAAGTCCCTCTCCCTCCAATGAGCGCTCCCCCTTGGGATACAGCCCTTCCTTTAATGCCAGGCAGCTGATGGAGATGCTAGCCAGAGGCGAAGGCCCCAGTCCTCTGGGGGATAGAGTGGGGCAGCGCTTTACCCAAGGACTAGGTAACAACACAGGAGGAGGCAGAATGGATGAAGGTTTAGGGTTTGTGGGATCATCGATCATGGAGATCCAGTCTGATTGGCTTGGGGAGGACACAGGTATTTGGCAAGCTCAATGTAAGGTCATGCAAACGGCCTAGGGAGATATGTTTCAGTAGGCTGTTTAATCTTATTTTGCATTCAATACTTTCTCAAGCAGACGAGTAAGGCTGCACATTTTGCAGCAGCACTGTTCTGTTGAGGTAAATCTGAACTATTGGCCTCTCTCTCCCCCTGCAGGTGATGGATTGGTAGTGCCGGTGAAACTCCACAAGTGCCCATTCTGCCCATACACTGCCAAGCAGAAGGGAATCATGAAGAGACACATTCGTTGCCACACAGGAGAGAGGCCCTTCCCCTGTCCCATGTGTGGCAAGAGGTTCACAAGACAGGAGCACCTTCGCAGTCATGCCCTCAGTGTAAGACCTCAGTGAGACTGCAAAGATAGTTTTGTATTGTTGTGCCATCTAACCTGGTTTTGATATGTAGGCCTCGAACTCTAAGGTAGCCCCTGATAAAAGGTAATTGAAGAGGACATTTTACAGCTACTATAAACTATTCTATGAACATTTTTGCCTTGTTTTCCAGTTATTCAGTTACCTACTGTCTGTTCAGTGGTAATATATTTTCATTACCAAACCTGCAGTTTAGCTTTTGTTCTCTCTCTCGGTCTTTCTTTTTTTAGTTTTAGTAATGATTTATTCCATTTTCCAGTTGTGATCAATGATTGTTTTTTTGTTGGCAGGGATGTGGTATTTACAAAATACTGCACTTTGCCAAACAGGGAAATTACAACTTGTTTTAAAACATGAGTTACCATTATTTTAAATGATTGAGGAATCTCACGAATTTCATGGCCAGCCATGTGCTGGCATCTCTCGTGTAGAAAGACTTCAATTTTAAATAAAATTACAATAAAATGACTCTTAATTTTGAATAACTTTTTAAAACCACTGTTTTTGTTAAATATTTGTGGGAAATTGCACGGTGACAATTACCCGTCCTTGTTGTAGTGTAACGAACATTTGTTGGATTTTGTCTCAGTTGTAGTATAATATTATAGTGAATAATACATAGTTAAGATATAAAGGGATGTACAAAACCACAGTAATTGCCTTCACTTAGTTGTAAACAGTAATTAGCTGTCTCACTCTTAAATTGAGGGCTGTTAAATTCAGCTCTTTTTTCCCCTGCTGCTTGTGTTTTGTATTGCTTCTGTTATGTGAAGCAAGCATAATGAGAGCAATAAATCTTTCGGCTCCTATGTTGTTATTCTTCACCTGGAATAATCTGAAAGTTGGTGTTGCCTGTGGAAAAAAGATTCACATCCTACTGTCTGACCATTTACAGGTCCATAGGCACTACTGGCCAGTATCATGTAAGAGCTGCAGGCGAACCTTCACTGGATCCAGTGTTTCACCAGGACTCAGGCGCTTCGGCATCTGCGACAGCTGCAACTGCGTGACCACCACTCACGATGATTCCGCCCCTGTTCACCCCACCAGCCAACCAGAGCCCATGGAACGTGCAGACGGGGGTACGGATTGGTCCAGTTTTATGGACGATGTAGATGAGGTGGAGGTTGGCAGAGTGGAGGACTTGGTAGAGAAACAGATGCTTGAAAGGCAGCTGGCTGTATGTACAGATGTAAATCTGTAGCCTACTGTACATGGAGAAGAAAACCCTACCGTGAACTGTTTCACTGTTCAGTTAACCGTGGCCATACTGTTATTGATGTTAAATTATTACTGTAAGACCTTATTTATTGACTCATTTGTTACGAGAAAACGTGTACTTTTGACTGTTGGAGATATTTGGCTCCAGTGATTTGACTGGCAGCAAAAGTAAAAAAATTTACAGATAAAATGAGCTTTGTGGTTATAATGGAGCCATTGTATGTATTGTTGCAATAAATGTGTTTTGTAACTGTGGACATTTTTATCCTACTTGGCCTTTTAATTGCTTTTCCGCCTGCTGTTTGTCATGGATTTGCATCAAGTGGTCAACCTGCAGGAATGTGACACAAAAATAGCCATCTAGTGGTTGAGCCCCTACCGGAGAAAAAATATTGTTCAGTGGTTGGAAATCTGCTCCAGTGGTCACCGAAATCACAGGCTTTTGCATTAAAGTACAAGGTTGATTATTAGTAATTATAGCACAAGGCTGCATAACGAAACAAAGTTCCTCCACGCTACACACACAACATACAACTGTAGGTCTATATTAAATATTAAATTAAAACAAATAAAATCAAACAAACAAACAAAATATATATATATATATATACATACATATAGCCTATACATACACGTTTACACCCCGAACATTCCACAGTGCATTTTTGGAATTTGCATCTGGGGTGAATATAAATGGCAGCAACCAGATGATAATAGGAAAGTTTCATCTTCACAATAAACAGTTTGAAATTTGGGAAACCGAGTCCATCTTGACTGTGTTTGTGTACCAAGCATCATCGATGTAAAACACAGAGTCCACCTCCTCTCATCTTGCCAGATTCTTGCTCTGGCAGCTTGAAACATCTCTTTCCTCTCCACTGAACGATCACCGCCGTGGCAACTGGTCCAGTTGTTTGGGCCGGGTGGATCGTGGTCTGCTGCTCTTTCATCCAAAAACCATGTCTTCGTCTTCCAATGACTGTATTTATGTCAGAGGTAACACATGTTCTGGCAATAAAGCTGGAAGAAACAGATAAAAAATAACAGTGGAGCTGGCTGCTGCTTCTACAAGTGCTGCCGGAAGCTTCTGACAAGCATAAAATGTAGCCTATCCAGAGGTTAATTTAAATGCTTTTTTAAGATTCAAACCACAAAGCGGTAGAATCCTATTGTTTTTATTATTATTATTTGTCTTATGCCACGGATCAAATTCCCATGTGTAAGAATAAGCTAGAAACATGAAACTTGGGGTAATAACTTTAAACAGGCATGTGATTGGCAAAGGGCAAAAAAGCAGGAAAATATACTGAGACCACCCGACACCCTGATTAAACTGGCGGCGGCTCTAACATGGAAGAGAAAGCAGGACCCATGACAATAAGTTATTTAATGGATGTGTTGCAGTGGGAATCAAAGACAAGGGTCTAATCCACTGCACCATCGCAACCTCTCTATAATAATTATTATTTTTTATTCATTTTTACCAAACTTCAACAGCTAAATGTGCAACATGAAACATGAAATAATTGAGTCTATAACTAAATAATGTAACTACTAACTTTCAAATTAGTTCAGTTGAAGTTAATAGATTATTTTTAATGAATAAGAGACAGAAGCAAAGGTTGTTGCCTGTTTAAGACCTGGTGGCCAGACCACAATGTTCTTTGCATCTTAGACTGTGACACAGTAATGGCAATGACGTTACTTACAGCTGTCGAAAATACCTCTCTCTCCCTGTTCTCCAGTTGTCCTTTAGTTTCTTGGCTAACAGCTGACTTTGACAACATAGGCCTAAGGTCCGGTGCAGCTGAGATGCAGCGCGTCGCGCATTCACGTCAAGGATGGTGCGTTCAGTAGCGCACCGTTACTTGGATTAGTAACTGTAATAATACAACTGTTTTGGAAATAGTAATCCGTTACATTACTCTTTACTGGAAAAAGTAATTTTGCATTACTGCCCAACACGTTACGTACCACTGATGCGCGAGAGCGCCTGTGGTAGCCTACACACTGCGCAGGTGTGGAATTGGCAGCTGAGCGTAAACGAACATCCTTGATTCTTAGTGTGATAGGCAGGCTTTTGCCTAGTAAGGCCATGGGCGGCTATAGCCTCTCAGTGAAGCTCCAGCCCCTGTCTCTAGAAGCAGGCACACACCTGTGCCGCTTTAGGAGTTGATTTATACAGCGCACCAGATCTCTCTGTAGGTATTGTGGTCCAGTGTGGCTAGAGAGCAGGTATGTTTTGTAGGAGTTATGAGTCAAGGCTGACAATGTTTTTTAACTTGTAAACATGTTTTAATTTGTTTTAATCACAGGTATTTTAAGTCACCTGTTGTCCAGACCTCGTCAGCTGAATAGCCTGTTGTGCTAAAGGTCCACCACAGAGAAGGCAGTGGTTAACGCTGAAGTATGTTGTCTAATAGTTATGGAAGTTTACTAGTTCGTGTGCCTTTTGATAACATGATTCACATTGCAGTGGGCCTAAACATCCGATCCATAAGCGAGGTGGAGTCAGAGCTGGGTTGACTACTTACTGCATTGTGTGAGGTAAATATTGTCAGATATTTAGCAAGTATGTTTTGGCATTATGTGTTAAGACAACTGAACTAATTAAATTCTTGTAATTTTAGGGTTGTTTAGCCACTGCTGTTTTGCCTGCCTGATTAACTGCTGCTATTTGTGTTTAAATTGTTATGTCTATGAGAATTGTTACAGGTGGATGGGCCCCTGTGGATTGTGGGAACCCCTTTCCCCTTCAATGCATGTGGTGGTGGGTATTACAGCTGTGTGTGCATGCTTTACTTAGTTTTATTGTGACGTTTGTGTATGTTGCTGAAGTGTTTTTAACCGTGTGCTTTTATCCCTTAGCATCTCTGGCAGTATTGGCATCCACATCTTTATTTGTCTTTATTGTTATGCTTGTGCAGCGAATAAAATTGCCCAAAGCCTGATCCTTTTTTAATTGTTTAAATAAATCTTCCTTCTGGTCGAAACTCACATCTTTTGAATTTTATTAATTGTGGGAGACCCATGGCAATTGGTGATTTGACAAATGGGGATTTGAACCCCTCACTATTTGATTTGGTTACATTAGAAAGGAAGAAAACTTTACACACGTCAACCTAGATCCTTTCCATTTCACTAGGCCAGGTCCTGTCCCCCCCCCTTTTTATTACAGATCTGCACGATTCACATGCATTGTATTTTTAGGTTGGAAAATCCGGACTTCCGGATTAATCCGGAAAAATCACATCCCTGTTTAAAGGATGTGCAAATGCTTCCACAAAAATGAGTCCAATCTGCCAAATGGTAGCCCTGTAATTAAGGTTTAGAAATGAATGTGATATGAACATAGACAAAAGTCAACAACTGTTGGGCCTGTCATCGCAACTCACAGGATATGTTCAGATAACAGATGCTTTGTGCAAGAAATTGGCGTGCCATTATACAAATTAGAATATAAATCAGATTTATTTTATAATCATTGCGAATCTCACAGGACAGTGGGTGTGGAAAATAATTTTTTAAATGCATCACGATGCAGACTTGGACAATTATGAATTGGTTCACAAATGTCAATCATTTTATTACGATTAATTATGTAGAGGTTAACTGATAACATTGACGCAATGAAAAAGGAGGAACGCGAAAGTGCAGCTCCGGACCGTTTGTGCGGATGCACATAACAGACGTGTGGTTCTCCCAGACAGCTGAACTTGAGTGACTGCCACAACTAAACTTTACACATGATCAGTAAAATCAATGCGCAACTAGCATTAATGATTTTAACCAGCACACTGTGCAGCCAATAGCGCTTAGCTAGCGTCCTCTGCTCATTCTCCAAAGGACAGCTAAATGACAGGTGGCAGTAGGTGACTGTGAAAGCAGCGGAAAAGCTGAGCGCTACGCCTCAGTCTGGCAGTAAATGTACAGTGTAGGTCACAGCGTCTGTTTATTGGATGCCCTGAAATGAGAACGGGCTCACTGAAACACGCCCTGAAAGTTTAATTTAAATCAGACACTAGGGGGCGCTATAAATGCAAGAAAACTGCAAGTCATTAGGTGCGTTTGAGATGACCACGGTTGTCAAACGCACCTATTTCAAGCAACTCAGGCTACAAATCAGAAAATGTTTGTCCAATCAACACAAATCTTCCAGGATATGTCTACATAAGGACCTCACACATGCACTAAAAGTTTCAGTGAAATGTACCACTAGGTGGCGCTACAAATGTGGGAAATGGGTGTGGCATTACCATAGCATAACACAAGCCAGACTTTAAATCTAAATCCTTTTTATATACAGTCTATATCTAAATCCCATGATTATAGAACTCACAGTATGTGTTTCATAACATTTGGAAATTGCAATTGCGAAAAAAGGTTTGAACTTTGATACTTTGTTTTTTATTATGCACAAAGTTAGTAAATAGTGAGCTATGGTGGGATGGATGTTTTACTTTTATGTAAGTCAGCGTTCATGCAGAAAAACTACCCACTGGGCTTAAATACACGCAAATACCAGATCACTTCCTTGTCCCAGAAATGTGTAATAGCATATGTGTTTACAGGTATGTCATTTTCACAATCCAAATACCATGAAGGAACTCAGTGGATGTAGGTCTCCTGGAAATGCCTGGTCTCTGAAATCGGAGAGAATAGTCTAACTTCAGAGAGAAGTAGAGAAGTTGTATTTAGGTCAAAGGGCATGTCAGTTACACTTTACTTTCTGTGGAAAAACTTTTTAAGAGAAGTGTTTGTATTAAATGAGTTTAACCCATGTTAATATAGGGTTTCCTCAACAAAAACAAATCATGTGTACAATAGCCTACCCATTGTTTGTTTGTGTGTGAGTGTGTAATGGTCACTGCTTGTGGATGTTATTGTCGTCCTTCTTGTTCCTTTTAACCATTTGTCAGTGTAAAAAGTCAAAGCTGAAAGAGATTATTTTCCTCAAAAATTTAAGAGCAGCTACATCATTTAAGACACAATGAAACACTTAAAATATTCATATTCATGGGTGCCTCCATCTTAAACACTATTCTACAAATCCCATTTTCTCTACAGGACCCAGAAAGTTAGCCACGTCTTAATTTTGGGATAAGAGGGAACCTATTACATGGGGAAAAGTCACAAGTCGTTTACTTAATTAGGCTAATCAAACGTTATTCATAGAGGCAGGGGCAGACTGAGAAGACCAAACGTTCATGTTTTGTGCAGCACCTCAACATGTGTAGTTAGCGGGCTCTAAATCTTTGCTATGCTATCAATTGATGTGTCATATTTTAGCTTTGGATTCTTACAGTTTTATAATACAATACATGGGCTATTACTGATAAAATAAATGCCAAAATGGTCAAAGAAGAAATCACGAAGCCGACTGAGGAGGGCGACAATAAGCCTTTGTTGAGTCTAATGTGCCAAAAACCATAGAAGAAGAGCGATTGTTTTGTTTTTAGAGGAACGCGAGTCCCTGCGGTGGTCCTTCAAAGTCCCTGTTGGGCTACACGGTGACATATGGGGAAGTCGCGAGATTTAAGTGAGTTTGAGCGGGGCATGATAGTAGGAGCCCGGAGCGCTGGCTGCAGCATCTCGGAAACCGTGAACCGCTTGGGATTCTCAAAGACGGCGGTGTCTCGGGTTTACAGGGAATGGCGTGAGAAGCAGAAAACCTCCAGTCACCGGGGGTCCTGTGGGAGAAAACGCCTCGTAGATGACAGCGGAGAGAAGAAGATGGAGAGAGTTGTGGAAGCTAACAACCACGCCACGAGCGTGCAGATCCAGGCTCTGTACAACAGCAGCGGGCAGGAGAAGCCCATCTCACTCACAACCACCCGGCGGACTTTGAAGCGGCTGGGGTACAGCCGCAGGGCTCAGCGGCGGGACACACTCGTCCTGGCCGGGCTCGACGCCCTAGCTGAGTACACTTCCTGCCCAGAACAGCGTGAGGCCTCCGAGGAGTTAGTGTGCAGCAATAACAATGACCCGGACCCAACAAATCAATCCTGCAAGGACAATGACCCGGAACCAAGAACTCAGTCCTCCACAGACTTAGTGTGCAGCAACAACAGTGACCCGGATCCATAATAACCAACTGTCTGTTTCGTGATGGTGTCCTATATTAATTCCACAGAAACTGCCAGCTGGACGCATTTCTTTTTTAACGGAACAATATGCATGTCTTTATGTACAAACAGAATAGGCTATAACTCAAATAATTAGAGAGTATTGAAAAAATCAAGACTAAACAAATGACATTCTAAAAAATCTGTGTCAACAAAATATAGGTTTTCACCTCCTTTTTCACATGCCCTAGATGGGCATGTAGGCTATTTGTTTGTTTTGGGGTCAGTTTATTTCCTTCTTTCATAAAGAAAATCTCAAAATGCTTTTCCTATATCAACATCTATTACAAAGAATTTCCCTCGTGAAACACCATGATTTTTCAGCATCATTAGTTACATCTTTCAAAGATGGGCCAACAAATAATAAATGGGGTTTGTGTCAGCAGGGCTGAGGACCCTGAGGCCATATCCTCTTTATTCTGGGATTGTAAGTGTTTTCAGTAGCAACCTGCAGGGGATTTGCCTTCTACAATAAAACAATTTTACATTGTGGCTGTTTCAGAGGCTGATTTCAGTACGTCTAGAACTGTTGTTTTATTGTGACTACCATACCTTTTAGGCCAAAAATAAATAAAGGTATTATTTGTACACTGGAAATAAATTTGTGAGTATTAACAGAATCCAGCTCTTACATAAAGTTCACAACAAATAAGGTTACCACCTTATTTATACAGTCTGTGGTTAACTTAGCCTAACAATAGTACAGTCTAAGGTTAGTTACCATGGACTTAAGAAATATAAATGGTCCGTGCAATGTTGATTTCTTAAATTAAGTTGTCATAGAAAAAACAGACAGGAAAGCTGGAGAGACACCACTGGAGTTAAGAAGAGAAAAACTAGCGCTAGCATATTGGGTAAACCCTGCAAAGGAGATAAAGGATTGTTGGGAGTATTTCAAGTTTTGGGGGCATGGGTTTGGATGGACAGGGGAAAAGAGAGTCAAGAAATACAGAATGCAAGTATTAGATTTCACCGCACCCAATCCAGTCAGTAACATTCCACCGGGCTCTATCCAGACGTAAAAACAGATTTTAGTATACTGGAAAAGAAAAGAGGATGGGGAATAGAGGAAGTGGGAATACGGACAAGCAGCTATCTGAGAAACATTTTCCATAGTTCCAACAGTTTCCATAATTATCTAAAAATCTATACAGATGGATCTAAAAACAAACAGTAATGTGTGGGAATTGGAATACATATACCAGAATTCAAAATAAATATCTCAAAATGATTATCTTATAGGCTATCCGTATATACGGCAGAAATAGTGGCAGTCATAGCATTACAGTGGGTTGAAGAGGTCAGACCTGGTGACATTATGCACAGATTCCTTAGCAGTTATTAAAAGCATTCAGTCAATGACATCTTTCAGAGAAGACCTATTGATACTTATTAAGATTACATCGGCTAGGTATAGATGTTCAGTTTTATTGGGTTTCAGCTCATGAGGGAGTAAATGGAAATGAGATTGCAGACAAACGAGGCATTATAAAAGGAAATAACAGTTCAAATACCGCTAGGAAAAGGAGAAGGAAAAGCAGTCATTAAGAAGAAAGGTATTAAAATATGGCAGAAATGGTGGGAGGAAGACAGGAAAGGAAGGAGTTACTATAAAATACAAAAGTCTATCAGTAATAAAAATTATAGCGAAAGGACCAGGCAGGAGGAAATTATAATGACAAGACTGAGAGTAGGTCACACAGGACTGAATGGCACCTTGTTTTTATTGTGGAAAAGGAATAGTGAAAAGTGTGAAAACTGTGGGGTTAAAGAAAATGCTGAACATGTCATTTTGCACTGCATATTGTTTGAGTTGGAAAGACAGATATTTCAAGATAGGGTTCAGGAGGCAGGGCGGGAATGGAATCTGATGGGGGTATTGGGAACAGAAGGAGAAAAAAAAGGGTATCACCAGGAAGGCATTATTTATATTTCTTAAAGACACTGGGTTGATAAACAGAATATGAGAGCACCTTATTGGGGTTTGTAGTTGAGTTATATGATGTTACACACTTCAGTACAGTAGGTGGCGGTATGCACTTAAAAGTTGTTTGCAATCCGCTATTAACTAAGAAGAAGAAGAAGAAGAAAACGGACAGGAGATAGTCATGTGACTATTCATGTGATTACAGGTTTTTTTTTTAATACAGTCAATGTTATACAGTCATGTGATTGAAACAATACACCTGAAGTGTCATTACCACAACACAAAGTGGCATCTCCCGTCAAACAGGGCTACCAACAGGGAAACAAGTACACATTACTGCAGGCTTGTTGATTTCCGTCTCTGAAGACATATCGGAGCTAAACTGTTTTACTTTTTCGGTAGCATCAAGACGTGCGCACAGCCGGAGGAGTACACAGGCAACTTAACGTTAGGCTAACTTGTAGTCATGCTAGCCGCATTTCTCCTTGTCGGTGCTGTAGTTTGTCAAACGGCGGCTCAGTACACCGCGAACTGGACGAGTTTAGACGCCAGACCGCTGCCCTCGTGGTACGACGAAGCCAAGGTGGGCATTTTCGTCCACTGGGGCGTGTTTTCTGTCCCCGGGTTTGATAGTGAGTGGTTTTGGTGGCACTGGCAGGGCCAGCAGCCTCCGGACCAGAAGTGTGTGAGCTACATGTCAAAGAACTACCCACCTGGGTTCAGCTACCCGGAGTTTGCTCCACAGTTTAAAGCTCAGTTCTTCAACCCGGGGGAGTGGGCAGACATATTCAAGGCATCTGGTGCAAAGTGAGTGTATTTCTCTAGCTATAACGTTACGGGACAAATCATCTTCTTACAGACAGCCTCACTTCCGCGTATCGAATCTTGTTGGACCTGCATTTGTAGAGGTTTGTCGAAAACATTGTCATACTGTATGTTACACTTAAACGTTATCTTCACTGCAGATATGTCGTCCTGACTGCCAAACACCACGAAGGATTTACTAACTGGGAGTCTCCAAACTCCTGGAACTGGAATTCAGTTGATACTGGTCCTCACAGGGACCTAGTGGGAGACCTGGGAGAGGCAGTGCGCAACAGGTGGGCCACCAGATGTACAGCTAGGAAGATTAGTGTCTGATAACAAAGTGCTGACATGGTTACACCAAGAATGCCATAAATGTCTGAGTGAGTGTTGCACAGTCTGTCCTGCTCATGGGACATTTTAACCACCGCTTTCCTCTCAAGACACTGTTCAGTTAAGATATATGGTCTGTTATTCAGTAGTGGGATGTATTAAAAATTAAGACTTTTGCTAAAGATGTAGGATTTGGAAAGCTTGCATAACCAGACCGATTCACATTATTACAGTTTCCTTATCAATGTCATAATAATCAGCGTTTTCCACTCAGCTCATACCGTCGCTGCAGGCTCAGCTTTTAGTGCCACAACATCCCCGTCCTTGTGTTGTGGACTAGTGGCTTTTGCATGAATTTACTTGGTGTTAGTGCCTGATTTTTGTTTTACTAGTTTTATGTTCTCTGGTTGTCTTTAATGACAGATTTGAAGATTTCTGATTTCCTGTTTTAGGTCATTGCACTATGGACTTTACAACTCATTATATGAGTGGTTCCACCCTCTCTACCTGAATGACAAGAAGAATGGATTCAAAACACAGACGTTTGTGATGCAGAAACTACTACCAGAGCTGTATAACATGGTTGTAAGGTCCGTAGTGCTTACATTGTTCCATCAGCTTGTTGCAGTACAAGCAAGCTTTCTTTTGCATCTAATAAAGTCAGCCATATTTTTGTTTACGTGTCTGTAGGTGATGCAAGAACATGTCAGTATAACCGGACGGCTATTGTTTTGCAGGTACAGACCTGAAGTAATCTGGTCTGATGGGGACTGGGAAGCGCCTGACACCTACTGGAACTCCACCCAATTCCTGGCCTGGCTCTACAATGACAGCCCTGTCAAAGTAAGTATTTTTACAACAAGTAGGGCTGAACAGATAATCAAAATTTTCAAATAGAAGGAGGCGCAATATTTGTTAAAGGTGTCAAAATACCATTTTAAATTAAATATTGTGGTGCTGCAGAATGTCCTGCCTACACAACATATTCCAGAGAATTAAGAAAACATCTATGTTTGGTACAGATCCCTGCAAAAATCACACCATTAATCATTAATTTCAATGAAAATGAGAATAATGATGTGAACATCACAAGTCATGTTGCAATTGCAATATCAGTCAAAATAATCACAATTAGATGTTTTTCTAAATCATTCAGCCCTAACAACAAAGAAGCATCACATAACTGTGTTAACTATGCAAGAATGTATCGATAATATGTTTAATAACAGCCAAAAAAACAAACAATGTTTCTGCATGGTTGCGTGTACTTAGTAGATCTTCTTTGGCTTAGGATACCGTTGTGACCAATGACAGATGGGGAGCTGGCTGCGCCTGTAAACATGGTGGCTACTATAACTGTGAAGACAAATACACTCCAGGCCAACTGCCCAAGCACAAGTGGGAGAAGTGCACATCTGTGGACATGTATTCCTGGGGTTACCGTCGCAACATGAAGATGACTGAACTGATGGACTTACCCACTATCATAGAGGTGAGAATATGTAATAGTGCTATTTGTGGCTGTGTTGATTGCTAACATATAAATCATAGAAGCCAACACACTCACAGTAATTAATCTAATCTAATAAATAAGTGTTGCTTTTTTAATCAGTCAAATTGCTGCTCCATAATGTCTTGTGTTACAATCACTTGTGCATTGTTGTCATCATTGTCAAGAAAATTCTGATCAAAAATGAAGCCAAGCACGTGATGTGTTGGTCATCTTATTTTTCACGGCTGAAAAATGTATTCCAGAATAATACTGTGATCAGTGAGGTGTCTCTTTCTGTGACTGACTGTCTTGCTGCTGCTGCTGCTGCTGCTGCTTCTGTTTCAGGATCTGGTTCACACTGTGGCTCTGGGAGGTAACTACCTTCTGAATGTGGGCCCCACACCAGATGGGATGATCCCTGCAGTGTTTGAGGAGAGGCTCAGGGGTGTTGGAGCATGGCTAGAGATTAACGGGGAGGCCATCTACGCTTCTAAACCCTGGAGGGTCCAGACCGAGAACACCACTGTACCAGTTAGGTAAGAACCAGAGGGTGAATCATGAGAGCCAGTCTATGATCTTGTTGTTCCTGTCATTTTATAGCACAATTTCCAGAAATCTATGTAGGAGCAGTAAAGTGTATCTCGATACAAGACGAAGACAGAGGTGGACTGAAAATAGTGTTTACATACTTGGTTTTAAGTTTGAATTTACTCTGCCAAACCTCATTTTGCTCTGCTGTGTAATTATTATTATTATTATTATTATTATTATTATTATTATTATTATCAATTCATCTGTCGATTATTTTCTCGATTAATTGATTAGCTGTTAGGTCCAGAAAATTGTGAAATGTCAATCAGTGTTTCCCAAAGCCAAGGTGATGCCCTCAAATTTGTCCACAACACAAATATAGTCAGCTTATTGTCATAGAGGAGCAAAGAAAACAGAAAATATCCACATTTGAGAAGATGAAATCAACGAATTTGGACATTTTTTAAAGAGAAGAAGGGGGGGAAAAAAAAAAAAAGGACTCAAAAAGATTAATTAGATATTAAAATACTTGGTGGTTAATGTAATAGTTAACAACTAGTCGATCAATCAACTAATGGTTGCAGCTTTAGTTAATGCAGAACACCTTTTGCTGTGATAATGTTTAGGTGGTCGATTCAGTGATTGAAAGGCAGATTTAGAGAGAAAAAGATTTTATTGGATTTTGCCTTTATTTGAAAGTAGAGATACAGACAGGAAATGCAAATAACACCTAACAAAGATCCCGGGCTGGAGTCGAACAGGGAGGTTGCAGTTATGTGGTATGCTTCTTAACCACTCAGCTACTGGACAGCTTGAAGTTGAGATCATTGATGCAAGTTATTGTCTCTATTTTTGTAGGTATACATCTAAAGGAACCACTGTCTATGCCATTGTGACAACCAAACCCCCCAAGCCCACAGTGCAACTATTGGCCCCCAAAACGTCAGCAGACACCAAGGTAAAGACACTGAGACAATGTAGTCTATGTAGTTTTTATAGATTATAAAAACTCAACATTTAAGTCATGACAAAAAGAAAATAGAGAAACATATATAGGTTTGAAAGGTGCGTTACTACTCGCTGTTCAACACAGCATTTCACAACCAGCTTGACTTATTCATTTACAGAAGAGGTCATAAATGAAATTTAAGAAACCTAATCATTGATTTTTGTCACTTGTCCAGGTGACCTTGTTGGGTAATCCAACACCCTTACCCTGGTCCCCAGTCCAACCCAGTGGTGGCCTTATTGTCCTTCTGCCTGAACTTCCCTATACCCCTGGTCAAGCCTGGACACTCAAACTGGACGGTATCCAGTGAGCCTTAGACCCCTCTACATGAATTTGTATATCTCAGGGTTTCATTATGTTTATAGGATAAGGGGGAACCTGTGCGCTATGGTTGAAGGGACCGCACTTGCCAAAATGAATCACTGGAACACCTTTCTTCAATGATTCCTTTGTAGCTCTGAGGACTAAAGGCCACTGCCTCTCACTTGTGCTCTTATTTTTTTAAATGATTGAATTTATTATGATTTAAAAAGTGGAATATGCTGTTCAGCTTGTGAAGCATTCCTTGCATCTCAGCTGCCAAATTGCTGTTTCAGGAATGATTAATTTAAAGTGCGGTTTGTAAAAGTTGTGTGTTTGAAAATGAACAGTTCCCACACAAAGCACTTTTTTACTGTATGCTTTTAAAGTGGTTGAATAAAAGATGATTTGATTTGTCAGATGAATGGTGGTGTTTATTCAGTATATGAGATCTTAAAGGTTTTGTTTTTTTTTTTTTTTTTCCGAAGAAGCCCTGGGAAGAGTGATGAAGTTCAGAACATTGGGTAAACTTTAAAAATGGTCCAATTTCTTAAATTTTTTTGGCCTGTAGGGTTTTTGAAACATTGGAATCGCTTACAGGGACAAGAAACAAAGGTGTCTTTCTATTTGTCAAATGGCCTTTAAAGCACACTCCTGGTCCCATCACTTTAGAAACCTCTGGTTGCTTGTTGCCGTGTTGTGCTCGGACACAATCTTCTCTTAAAAACTCAAAGCTGTGTACAAACCTTTTTACACTCCAGTATAAGGGAATAGCTTCTTTTTTCTCGGTACATATGCAGTACGGTCAGCAAGATGACAAGGGTACGTCTGGATATTTTGATGTTTGGTGCCGCACACATTTTATTTATACAGTATTTGTATTTCCAGCTACTACCTTAACTGCCTCTCCTACACTTTAATTATTATTACATTTTACTAACTCCTGACCTTTGGTTGTTACCTACTTCTTTTACCCCGAGGCTACTGGACACTTTATATTCAGTAGCAGCAGGCTATATTTGTCAGTGCAGTTCTACTACAGCTACTGTGTGAATGGATTAAAATATCCACTCAATGTGTCGGTCTGACCTTAGCCTGGGAAGAGGATGCCCACGGGGACTGTGCATTTGACCCCAAATGCCAGTGCTAAATTGTTCTCTGTCCTGTCTTTTAACCTTCCTTAATGGGTCTATGTGGGATGCTTGGTATTTGCATTGTAAATCTCTACAGGCAGAGAGAGAGAGACCAAGAAAGCTTTGCATTTTTGGTGTCTGCACTGCAAGAAATGTCTCGATTAATGTGCTGATTTTGTCATGAATAGAATGAGATAATGCCACTTGCTGAGGAAAGACTTGATCACCTTAAAAAGTGTTAAAATAAGCGATTGCAGTAAATGACAGTGACAGAAGCAGGATAGTTACTTTTGCTTTTGAAATGTGTAGTTTTCTACCAGCACAGTTATTATAAAGACCCTAAATCAGCTGATTACTATTAAAAATGGGGGCCTTACAAAAATACACAACTTTCTGTCCAAGGAAGCTTGACATTTTGGGAATTTCTTTAATTTTGTTTTCTGGTAGAGTTGGATGAGAAGATTGATAATGCTCTCATGTCTGTCATTTAATATCAAGCTACAGCTAGCAGGTGGTTAGCTTAGCTTAGCACAAAGACTGTAAACGAGGAAACAGCTAGTTTGGCTTTGTCCAAAGGTATCACAATCTGCCTACCAGCTCTTTTACAGCTCACATTTGAACACGTGTGTTTGATCTGTACAAAAAAAAAAGCATAAAAGATTTTCCATTATCGGGGGATGTTGTGCTGGACCATTTCTTGGCCAGGCACTGTAACTTCCTGGAGCCTCTGCTGGTTGCACTGGCAACAGATCAGAGCCAACAAAGTTGTTTTTTTTTTTCATTTTTTTCTTTTTTCACCCTTTTGGTTTGGTTTTGTACATCAACTTTCTTATCTTTTAACCAGAAAGTAAATCAACATATTTCCCAAGATGTCAAACCTTTTTTATTTTTATTTTTTTTAAAGTGCTTTAAAATCCTTTCTCTTCCTAGGGAAAGGTGATGTCAGAGTTTAGCAACATTTGAATCGAAAACTGATGACAATCGTGGGCTTGTTTGCCAGGCCACTGTCAATCAAATCTGATCAAACCACACCCACTCAGTCCTGAAGTCTTTTTTGACAGTTCAAGTCTTGATAAATAATAACCTAAAACTTTGATTGTTGCTTATTTAGACATGCTTATTTAATATAATAAAGAAAAAAAAGTTTTCCGGGGCTTGAATAAAATTTAAAATTTGATTCAGTTACCTGCCTTAAGGATTCCTTTTCCCCCCAGTAGCGTTTAAACATTCAATAGAGTCAGAAAATCAACACAAAAGAAAGACAAAGGAGACACAGCACCCCTCATTTAACTCGCTAAAATAGCTTTATAATAATCATATTAATAGTAATAATATTAGCCATTAGAAAATGTTTTGACAATGTTGACAGTGTTACATTCTGTGTTGGGGTAAACCACGTCACAGTGTGCCATCTCTCTGGGCTTCAGCGCTGTCAGACGTGCTCCTTTGACACATCTAGATCCATAAAACATACAAGATCAATAAATAAATTTGTATGTACAAAATGAAAACCACAACACAACAAACGGAATCATGATTTACACTTCACTGTGCAACGCCCTCCACTGCCCATCCAGCACATATTCAGGCTGCATCTCCCGGTCACTGTGGTGTTCTCATGCATCTTGTGTATCAACCGGTGGCCTTATGAAACGGAGTTCATATCTTATGGCATCGATATTGCTATATGCTCCAGTCAATTCGTTTTATAGGAGAAAAGAAACAAAAGCATTTATGTACAGTATGCTGTCTTGGCACTGAATAACATATAAACATATAAAAAAAGAGAACTCAAGAATAAAGCTGAGCTTGAAGACAGAAAAGCTCGCTGTATCGAACCCGTCTGATTAAAAGTCATGGTGTTAAGTGAGAAATGCCAGAAACAGATGAAATAGGAGGAGAGAGTAGAGAACGAGGGGCTATTTAGTTTTTGCTACATTATAGAGTAGAATACAGAGAGAGTAGAATCTCTATCAGTTTGATGTACATGTCATTTTCCTCCTCTGGCAGAACTAGGAGTTCAGAGTGGAATAAATGCACACGAAGAAAGAAGGATCTTATGTTTGGATCTTCCATTCAGTCGCTTACTTTCCTCCTTTGGTGATCTCTCGCTCCTCGTTGGAGTGTCCATCATGGATCCCAGAGAAAAATGTCTTCCCAGAGTTATTGTCAGTTTGTTTTTCTTCTACTCCTCCTTAGTAGCAGCGATTTAAGACTTGTCTTCATAGATTAAACTACTTTATTTGTTATTGTACACAACACCTGCCCTTGAATACAGAACAATGTTTACCCATAGCTATAGCTGACAACACCATTTATAATAATGACAGTGATGGCAATAAGTAATCCTTTTAATGACAATAATCATACTAATAATAATCATATTGTAATAACAATATATGTAATATTGAGAAGCGCAATGTCCATTGGCAATAGGTATTTACATTTCTGTAAACATGAGGGTGGCAGGGTGTTATTTTTTTGTAATTACACAGTAATTGCTCAGTTGTCTCTGACCCACATGGTTAAATGTGTGTGTACTGTAAAGCAACACACACATATACAAACACAATTACGCCTCAGTGCTAAAGGCACATTGGAATTTCAGTTAAACATCTTCTAGGGATTGAGCTGCTCTGGAGACAGAGGGAAGTAAAGGAGAACAGAAAAATAAGTTTTAAGGAGGTTTGGTCAAAGTATAAATAAGATTTTTTGACACTGTTTATGATTGGAATTTTTTATAGCACTAACCATTTCATTTATTGACATTCTGTAGCTCCTTTTCTATATAGTAGAATGTTAATGTCAATGTTAGTGGGGGAGTCTGTCATTCCCGCGTGGAATGAAATTGCTTAGCTGTGCATAAGAGTATCACAGCAAATGATGCATGTATGTAATCCAGCATTATTCTGTTGTTGCTAGTTCGTTAAAAGCATTCAGCTGCTGAAACACGGCGTGAACATGGTTGTTCATCAAAAAATCTACAAAATAAGACATTTCTGTTCCATTTTTTTGACACCAGATTAGTTTGTGATATTGCAGGGAGTAATGGAACAAGAAGCTGCAGCCATGGCTTTAGTTATTCAACTCCCACTGAGGCTTAACTCAACTAGTGATTTAGCTTTTCCCTCCAGAGCAGCTCTACCTCTCAGAAATGTCTGCATAACTAAAACTCAAATCTGCTACTACAGCATCCCTCCTGCCCCACCTGGTTCACAGTACACAGCACACACACACACACACAAAGTGGCTACAATTGAGCTCTTCCTTTAACGACCACTTCTTTCACTGTTGCTCTCCAGTCTTAGAGAATGGCTACTAGAGATGCTGGGCTCAAAGGATCTCCCCTTTCGTTCAGAGAATATGGACAACATTCCTGCGGGACTGATCTGGTCCTGTATTTTCAGGGTCCGTCGGTTGTGTGGTGTCAGAGAATCCCCTGAGGACAGAGGCCTGGGTCGGGGTTGGAGACACTGCTGCTAGAAACTGAGGTACTCGAAGTAGACTTGTCCGTCTGGCTGTCCACAAGGGGTTTTTGCACTTCTAGAAAGAGGTGAAAGGGTTCGTATAGTAGTCCGTCTGGTGTGTTGGTGAGTGCTCGGATCATGTTTGTACAACTACACACCCACGTGCTATTTTTAGCTGAGGCTCCTCTATTTATACTGTGAAGATATAGGAAAGATGGATGGGTAAAATACAGAACAAAAAGAATGCAAATCATATACCACCAAAAGTGTGTTTGCAAGAGACCTGTTTCAAGGCAAGGTGGCTGGCTAACACCTCAATGTGTGATCAAAAGCATAGAGGAGAAAGTCAACGAGAATTGGAGAAGTAGTAGTTGCTACGGTTGATAAATATCCAACAAAGCCTCTTTGATTCCTGGTGTCCCTCAAGGCCAACCTTGCCATCCCACTGTGTGTAGGTTTGAAGATTGTGAGGGTGGAGCCAAGAGGCCTTCACAGTGGAGTAACAGTATAAGCAGGTCTTTGTGCTTTGTTAGATGAGGCCTGTGTCACACGCCACTGAGATCTTGTCAAGTTTGAGGGTATCAGGAGAAGGATGAGAGGATAAAAAGGCTGCTCTGCAACCCACACCGCTGCAAATGAATTAAACATGATGTCTGATTTTCAGCCCTTTTTATCATCGCCAGGGCAGCTTGTTCAACGTGGAGGTTGTTAAATTGATTCAAATCAAAATGCTGATTGCTGTTTCAAGGTTGCCAGTATCACTGTCCTCCAAGGATATAATATTTGTACAAAGAAGCGACTCATTGAAATAACGGCACTGTAAAATCTTGTCAATTTCTTTTCAATCACAAAAACAAAAACGGTTTATAAGCTACAAAATTTGCTTTCCTATTGTCAAGAAAAAATGAGATTCTGCTAAATTGTTTAAAGGAGGCTGACATAAAACATGCAGTATTAACATCAACAAAATCTGCCAGTCTTATGTGTGTATTGCAAGTGAGTGAGGGAGACAAAGGGTGGCATGTCAGTACAATAAAAACATTTTCTTTCACAATATTCACTGCAGATTGTATGCTTCTATATTTACATATCTTTATATATATATATAAATACATATATATTCATTTATATATGTATATATAAATATACTGTAAACTGTGTTCAAAGGAAACCTCCACATATAGCTGGTTAGGCACATGTAGTTGGTTCTAAAGAGGATATACAGGGAGGGGATACAGCAGTATATGTTTGAACCACAGACAGATATACAGTAGGCCTAAGGAGGATCATACTTGGCAATTAAGACTCTTGCCAGTCATACCCTGTGAACCTGACCCATCACTCACAAACTTAAGATAATAATCATTTGAAATTCTTTTTCACATGTGCTGAGTCAGGATATGTCACACAGCTGTAGTATCACACAATGCTATAATCTATCATAGTAATACTGTAGTATTTCACATTTGATATATGCTGTTGTACACAATACTGTACTCAATAGTCTCTACTAATCTAGAAATGTAGATTATACTATAAAATATACATCTCCCATTAAAATATCCCATTTTGCCAACACATTCCATCCAAATGTTAGAAAAAAAACAACAAAAAAAAAAACAGGTCATGCTAAAAGATTCTTATAGTTTTTTGTCTTTAAAACATCTGATTTGGATTTGTAGTATTCATTGGGCTTCATCGCACGTCCCTAATGACAAACAGCCCTTCATACACACACACACACACACACACACACACACACACACACACACACACACACAAACCAATATGCACCATCCATTCAAAATACTTCATTTAGAAATATCTATTCTATAAATGCGTATATGAGAACCCCTCAGAATTTTTAAAATCATGCTACACTTCTGTTTAGTGGAAACACCAGATAGTATGATTTCAAGAATTAAATAAAGAGGAAGGGAAAAGAACACATAGCAGAGTGTAATGCCAACAGGTGATACTTAATCTCACATGATTACCAAACACTAGTTGCCTCTTTTCTATCACTTCACAACTGATGGGTTTCCTCTGATGACTCTTTGGAAGGGGTGTGGAGGGAGCTACATTGAATAATATGACTTCTTTCTTTTTCTTTCGATCAGAGAAAACATTCCTTCTTTTATCAGTGGTGTGTGAAATTGAGAGGATTGAGTTCGGCAAGTGGATTCTGCTGAAGAGCTCCCCCCCGCCCCCTTTTACTTTGTGATCCACTATTTTATCTTCTCAATTATGCAAACATATCATGGGAAAGTCCACTCTGAAAAAAACGTAATAAAGAAACTGATCTTCTTTCATGGCTGTTTCATCAGGACATCTGTTTATTCCTGACTGAGGTGAAAAGAGCGCTCTTGTCGACAGTCGTTGGTTTGGGTCCTCATTTGACCACTTGGTGGTGCTATAGTCTCACAGTGAAATGGGGGCCTTCTCAGTAAAGTTCTGACAAGCCATCAAAATATATTTCCTTAAAATTCCCAGCAACCCCACCCCTGACCACTTCAGAGAGACTACATAAAAAGCAAACAGCTCTGTGTTTTTGTCGGTGATGCTCTCGGGCAGTCAAGTCAGCGATGCTACACCGCAAAAGCTCCTTTTGGCAAATATGAGTGTGCACACTATGTACAAATAGCACTTGCACATTCAAACAGCCCCACTGCTGAGGGTTCTCGATGGAAATGCGGGACGTGAGGAATGAAGGAAAGAGACAGAAAATTGTTTCATATTCTTTTACTGGGTGCCATGGTGGACAGATGGCACCTGGGTGAAAGGAGCCAGCTGTAGTTAACTTAGTATGCTTGGAGAATGTTCTTTGGGGATTGCCAACCATCTGACTTTAAGGGCATTTAAACTGATGGTGAGAAATTAATCCATGTTTATTCATCCATACTAGTAGCATTAGTGAAGAGTGTGGTTAAAACTTAGTTATTTCTGTTGCAAATGGCATTCTGGAGATGGTAACAGGGGGTCCATAGGAAGATGTGTCATCCCCCATCTCCACAGAGGTTTTGTGCCTGTTAAGCCCTTTATTTTCAATGATGGAGAAGCACTAGATGAACACGCACAGGCATGCTACTACTGCGTGAACCTCCGCTGACTACTGTTATAAAAGTGTGACTTTTTCTTGTTTGTTGTCAGCCAAAAAAGAAATTCAGAGAATTATTTAAAAAAGTCTACAACTCATATCTGCTAGCTACCATTTCAGGCCTCTGTATCAGTAAAATTTCAAGACACTAAAATGACTGTCATTGCTTGTATAATGCAAAGACAAGTGATTTTGAAGTCGTGGAAAGTGAAGTGATGGAAATGCTGGAAGGGAGGGTAGCGGATAAACAGCAGTGACCCGCAGAAGATCCCAAACTGGGCTCAGAGAAAGACTGAGATTGGTACGCACGTCAGCTTTGCTGGGGTGAGGGTAAGTGAGGAGGGTGAGTGGGAAACAGCTCAGGCTTGTGCTCAGAGTCGAGTCTGGGCTTCGGGGATGTAGATCTCGATGCTGTCTGCGCTCTCTGTGGCCGAGTTCTGCCTGAAGGAGGCAGTGCGCTTGGTCTGCAACAGCCTCCTCCTCGCTTCTGTCCTCTGACGGTCCCCGAGGTCCAGGGACTTCTCCCTGATGGGTAAGGTATGTCCCCCAATGCGAGGCACCACCAGGCCCCCCGACCCACCTCCAGCGCCCCCATCCCCGACACTATCGGCCCGGAGGCTGCCACTCACCCCACCTGCTGGCTTCTTTGGTAAGGGAGGAGGAAGCTTCTTATCCTCCTAGCCCGGCGATGGTGACGTAGATGTAAGATGAAACGGACAGTGGATTCATCATGTCGGATGGTGAAAAAAATATGGTTTCATGTGGTTGTACGAAAGGGATCCCATGCAAAAAAAAGTGGAGATATTGGGAGAAACAAAGAGAATGACAAACCAAAGAGTAAACCACCAACAGAAAGGGTAAAATTCAAGTGAGAAGAAGAATCACGGGCAGAGACATGACAGACAAATAACCAAAATTGATTTTAAAAAAAGTCAGCGAAAAAGTATCTCAGCATGCATCGGGCATCAGGTGACGTAAAAGGAAATGAAATGGGAGAAGAAAAGGTAAACAAAGATAATGTAAAAAGAAAAAGAAGAAAAGAGAAAGAATTGTTAGTTTGTTATCAAGAATAATGTAGTCGATCAGTGAGTTTATAGACAATACTATAACAGACAAGTACTTTCTTCTGTCTGACCAGCTGCAATAAATGCACAAATGCTGATATGCATTTAGATTTCTAGCAGTTTAAGACTCCACCGTCTCGTGGGCAGCTCAGCTCAGTTCCTCTTGCTGTTCACAGCTTGCAAAGGCTTGGAGGGCACGACTCTTCTGCACACTGCCATCTTAGCTCTGGGGGAGTGATGTAGGGAAACCAGGGCTGTTTGGACCCCTAGGCCTCTCACCTTCTTTTCAGGTGGGAGTCTCCAATTAGAATCCTTGAGCCTCTGGAGGTCCTGAAACCTGACCCTGACGTCCTCTATGTTGAGTTGGAGCAGGTCCCAAAAGCCTGCCAGGTCCTGAGAGGTGGGCTGGGGGTATGCTGATGGGTCCTGGGTGGGCAGGGAGAAGGGACATGACATGGGATAGGAGACAAAGTAATATACTGTATCAGGATCTGCGAAAAAGAGAAAGACAACTAAAATAAATAGGATCAATTTCTGCAGGTGTTTTTGCAGCCAAGCTAATTTTGCCTTTAGCATGTGAATCTTGGCAAAACCATGCACCATATGTAATGTGTGTTGTCATGATTTTGCACACAATCATACACACTCACCACACTTTGCTGGCAGAGGCGGAAGAACTGCTGGACTTTCTGAGACATGAGCATCTGGGCACTGCCAACTGCATTTCGAATCAGCTCAAGAACTAGGGAGGAAACAGCACATCAGTCATTTTTAGAAATCCAAGAATTATTCATTGTTTATCTTTGTCTCCTTTCAGTCCTCCTCCCAAACTCACTCTCCTCTGGCAGTTCGTTCTCCTCTGCCTCTGTTTCCATGTTCTGGCACCAGCCCTCCATCCTCTCCACCTCCGTTTGCAGGAGACGTAAGAAGAACTCTCCATCTCTCATGCAGGGTGAGGCTCGGCCCGAGTCGGGCAGGCTCCGGGGGCCCTCCAGGGACGGTGTCCCTGCCCAGGCTCTCTCAGAGGTGATGGGCAGAGGTGAGTGGGAACGTGGAGGCAAGTGTGGGTGCTGGTGTGGCCGTGGGTCTGCTGGGCAGGCCTCAGTAGTATAGCCACTCTGGATCATGTCCTGTGTTAACATAAAAAAACCACATGGTATTGGGAGCATAAGTAACTGGTACACGTTATCTTAAATCCCCATGTCTTAGTCTAATAGCAATTAATTTGTTCATAAGGAATGGCTGAACCTCTTCCTTCTAATACCTACATCCAGCCAGTGTGATGACATTTTGGACCTAATATCTCAACATATTATATTTTTACATTAAAAATATTAAATGCTTGATATATCTAAAAATGTTTTATCTTTTTAAAAGATATTTTTCTTCTCTTCAATAGTTCTATGTAACTTCCCACTTAAGCTAGACTAGTTTGAGCATTACTTTGTGTATTGGCCAAGTATAAAGGAATAGAAAAATGCGTATTTTCTTTCTTGCTAAGAATAAGAGGTTAATACTAATCTCGTCTGGAAACAGCTAGTCTGGCTCTGTCCAAAGGTAGCAAATCAGCCTACCAGCATCTGTAAAGCCTAATTAACACGCTATATCCCGTTTGTTTGATTCCTTCAAAAACAGTAAATGACAATTTGTGTCCAGGCTAGCCCCCTGTTTCCAGTCTTTGTGTAACAGAGTCAAATACTGTATGTAATATTATAATTACTCAATATTCTATGTAAATAGTCATCACCTAACATGTTAGACCTCAGTTTGTGATTTATATTCTATACCCCAACGTTCACTTTCAGGGGATGGCTCCATATAAATGGGGTCTCCCACTTTTACCTTTTCCCTTTTGTTCTACTTCATGGAAAGGGTAAGCTGCATTGTGGCCATACAATTGTGCGAATTGTGTTTTAGCCCGCTAGCTTAAACTTGTGTGGTATACTAATAATTTCCTGTGTCATTTAACTTGTGTAGGGGAAGAAGTTGTAAAGTGACAATTGACTGAAGGATTTTGTATTTATATCTGTTGTCAGAGAGAGAGAATTATGGAAGCCTAAGCAGCCATCCATTAAAATTAATTTTTTACTCCGTTTTCCCAGGATAACAGGATCATTGTCTCGTGATCTCTAGATACTAAAGCAGTAGTTTAACACAGGGGTTGGCAGGAACGTTATTTCAGTGAGATTTTCAATGTCACTCTTTAGCTCAGTTGGTAGAGTGCAGGACTCATAGGACTGACTTTTTAAAATCTTTTTCATAATCCTCTTCAACAAAGTTCTTATGAAGAGACTGTTGCTGGACTGTGTGCATCCCAGCGATTGATCCACATCCATCAACCTATGGACTTTTCATTTCCCCATCATTCACAGGCAGAGGATATTCCTCCGCTTCTCATTCAGGAGAATCCATTTAATGTTATACATTTCCTGACGGCTATTTCCGAACCTTTGAAATAGCCATTGGGAAATGTGTGATTGGATTCCCCTGAATCTCTTCATAACAACTTTGTTGAAGAGGATATTAAAAAACAAAAGAAGAAAAAAAAAGTTGTTAGAAGCAGGAGTCAAACACACAATCCTTAGATTACAAGCCCTGTGCTCTACCAACTGAGTGAACTAGTGACACTGATAAGCTATCTGAAATTACCGTAAAGAAACGCACCAGCCAATTCAGCTATGGTTTGTTATCTCAAGATCACGAAAAAAATATCCCGTTATCACAGGAAAACGGAGGAAAAAAATCTTTGAATGGATGGCCGCTTAGGGCTTCCATAGAGAATAAATGGAGACCATCTCTAAAGATATCCTGGTCTGAGTCCCTACTTCAAAACACGCAAGAAACCACTGGTTACATTTGTGCTAAGCTATGCCACGTGTCTCCTTGCTGTGGATTAAATTTTTACAAGACACGTAAGAGAGTTGTGTTGATGTTCTTATCTCTCAGCAAGATGTCAGCAAAATAAAAACTATTCTTTTAAAAGGTACCGGTAGAATATGTTATTGTCTTTGGAAATGTTTTATGGGGAACAAAATGCATTCAACACCTATGACAGGTTTCAAGCATACACATGCTGTGTTTTGGCGGGAACACTGAATGTAGTTTACAAGAACCTTTAATCAAGGAGGACTCAGGACAAACATTTTGCGCATCACTTCAGGCCTACCTCTCTGTAGGCCCATTGTCCCTGTGTGTGGACGGTGCGGTGGCACTCTGTAAACTGGCTGGCTGACTCTGGCTCTGACGAGTGCCTTTGGAAGGAACAGCCAAACTGGAGACTCTTGTCCTGTGTTGGCACGGCGATGCTGAGCCCCTGGAAGCCCTCAGGGTCCAGGTCTGCCTGCACGCTCGCTGTCACGCTGTTGGAGCGCTTGAAACGAGCCCGCCTGCAAAACAGGGAGTCACAGCAGGCCCAGAGCCTTCCAGTCATACAGAGTATCACATGCAAAAGCCTTTCTGAAATGATGCTATGCCTCATTCCTATTGGAGCAGTGATAGTCATGCTATCACTGCAGTCACTACTACTCACTCGATTGTGATAAGCCCTGCTAAATCCTCTGGCATATGACGCACCAGTGTGTGCAAATGTCATATCGATGGACTCAGTGATGAGTGTTTACTCTATTACAAGTTTATAGCCCACCTCCCTTCATCCTCCTTTGCCGTCTGATAAGGTGTGAGGTGTGACTCAGATTTCCATCCTCACACTTCTTCTGTCTTTGTCCCCCGACGTCACACTGTCACCCTTGATGATTGCAGGAGGCGGGGGACATTGTTAACAAGTGCATAATCACGCACTGCTCTGGGTTTGGGAGTATGTGATGTTGTGAATGCTTGCATGCATGCGTGTGAATCTGACCCGTAAGCGATGCTGGATATAATTAGGAGAAGGGCTGTATCACGTGTGAAAGTCATGGCGAGGGTATGATTTGCAGTAGTCATAGTTACAGTTGAAAAACAAGACATTCTTGGAACAAAGTGTTACTGAGTTCAAGCTGTGATGTCTGATGAAATGTTAAATGAAATAATAGGATCTAGCCTAGAAATCAACCAAAGATGGTTGCACTGTTGGGCGCCCAGGAGATAAAGACCTTTCAAATTATGTATTAAAATTATTCACATAAATTGCTGTGCAAAGACCAAAAGCTCCTGATGAAGCCACATATTTGGGGCAAAGATAAATGAGTAAATAAACAAATGCACATCTTAGTTTGCAAGCTTGTGTTCATAATTAAGGCAAGTTAAATATCAGGCAAAATAAACACACTTCAAGGTGAGATGAGATTTCAAAGATAAATACTTTCCCCCTGCTTTGACTTTTAGTTGTTTAGCTGTTTAGTTACCTTTTGTCATCTTCCACTTGGACGCCTATAGAGTGGACCTCTGTAAGTCCTTTGCCCTCTGCGTCTGAATCTGACAGAGTCTCTGAGCTGTCCACCTGGAACAGAAGAAGCCACAAAGCACCACAGTCAGAACGCTGAGGTATTTACTGAAACACACACCCTAATGACGTCATACACAAGTGGAATAAAAGGAATAGTTAGACAGTTTGGTAAATATGCTCATTAATTTCACTCTACATTTCTCTACAAAATAAAACTATGAAAGTAGCTTTTCTTACAAATGAATAATTCTTATAATTTCTCAAAATGTCCAACTGTTTATGAACCTTGTGTGATTGGGAATGTATTTTAATTAGTGCTGATAGGTCATTGCTGATTAGTAAATTGATGTTTTAGTTAATCAACAGGAAAATTTGCAATAGCAATTTTCAGAATTGTTTCAAGTAAAAATGCTAAATCCTTTTCTGGTTTGAGTTTCTCAAATGTGATGATTTGCTGCTTGTGTCTTGTTTTATAGCTCTGGATCTCAAAAAGTTAAACAAAAAAAAATAAGAATAAAAAAATAGCCCCAGATTTATTTATCTTCATTCCGATCATGAATTAAAGCCCTTGAAAATAATATGATATCGTTGGGTTCTCTGTACGAGCCGCACATCACTTTTTACTTAACGCTAACGTCACTCAGCTTGCCGGCATTTTGAGTGAGCATGAGAGAAGACACTACTCCAGGATGCTTCCCTATGAAGCGGCTGTGAAATGCACTTGCTGAGGTGCTGAAGTTAACATTTGTGTGGATTTGTGGTGAGATTTCTGCCTGATCAGAAGTGTTCAGTTAGTTTTCCTCCTCCTTGTCTTATCCAGTAGGCTACAGTACCAAACAGTTCTGTGTCTGTCAGACGGTCTTAAGGGGATATCAGCAGAGCAATAACTTAGGCTAGATTTTTATAAAACATTATGACTGTTTTCTCATTAGATTGCGACTTTATTCTCATAATATTACAACTCTGACTCGACATGTCAGAGAAGGCAGATGTGGGAGAGATTCTGATTGTACAGAAAGTTTCGAACATGAGCAGAAAACTTGCTGAAACACAGAAGCTATTAAAGTCCAAGGGTTTCTAAATGTATCAAAATTAATTAATTTATTATTGAAGTGAAGAGGCGCCACATGCACATTTAACGATGTTACTCTAATCAGTCATGTCTACATGTGTGTTGACTCAGCAGGGATGATATTAAGAAAAGTTGATCTACAGAAGAATACATATTGGAAAGACAGAATCTCTGAGAGCCTTACTGCATTATATTTTTATATTTTGAATAGAGTGAATAGAGTGAAATGGAAGGTGTAAAAGACCTGGTGATGATTCAGTTAGACACATGGCATGGCAGCAAATGAGACAGCTGATAGAGTTGCTGTGAGTTTTGTTGTGGATAGATAAAAATAGAGGTTGTTTACTGTTGCTTTGAAGACTTTGGTTTGGTTAGGCAGGGCTTTCTTCGGCTGTGCTGCTGTGTGTGGGGATGGTAGGTGGGGTGCCATTAGCAGGTGAAAATGTGAGGATTTTTGGGCTGGGCTAAGCCCGCAAGAACCTAAAAATGCTCTTGTTTTGCACTATGCACTGTTGGTCACACCCACCGAGCAATTCAAAGACTTGTGATGAACATTTTTCACAATTTTCTGACATTTTTTAGACTAAAAGATTGAATTATTCATTGAAAAAAATAATCAGACAGGAATATATGTCTGATAGAGTAAAATGTCCTTTCTCACCTGCACAGCTATGGATGGCCTCCACTTTCTTCCACCGCGTCCATCGTCCTGCCCCCCAGCTTTACTCAGCACTATGCTGTTCTGAGGCAGAGAGGCTGACTTTCCCAGGCTGCCCCCAACCCTGCCGTCTCTCTCTCTTGCCGGCCTTGGTGGCCCCTCCAGCAGACTGTCAGCCGAGCTGCTGTGTTTGGCCCTCACCCCGACTCCCGGGCCACCTCCGTAGGGCACCAGCTCCCTTGAACCTCTGACTCCATCTAGGCTCTCTGCCGAGTTACTGTGCTGTCGAGAACGTCCAGGTCCCGTGGCGGTGTAGTAGCCTCCTCTGGAGGAGCGACCAGAGGGGCCATCGGAACTGCCCAGGTCCACAGAGTTGCTGTGCATCTTGGTGCGCCCAGGGCCCGAGCTTGAGGCCAGCTGTCCGCTGCTCTGGAAGTAGGCATCCTGGGTTGACTCTGTGCTGCTCTGGGCTCGCACCGAGAGCGAAGACTTGGACATGCGAGGTGGGAGTGGGGGAGGAGCACCTTTACGATAAGGAAAGACTGAAGTGTGAGAAGAGCGGGAGAAAGGAAGACAGAGGCATAGTGGGCTGTTAAAAGAAACATGGGTACTATATCAACAGGGAAAAGGGGGGGGGGATACTTACAAAAGGGACAGACTGGGAGGAGGAGGTGAAAGGAAAGACAAAGCGTGAAAAGGAGGAAATGTGTTGATATAAGAGGGGCCGGACCAATGCAGAGAGAAAGAAAGAAAACAACAAAATCATTAAGAAATAATGCCGATGCAAGATGTGACAGAAAGCTTTATAAATGTAACTCAAAAGTACTATTTCTTCTCACCAAAAATCTGCCTTTGAGGCAGGGAGCGAAGTGATGGAAAAGACAGACATGACAGAAGTGACAAAAGAAAACCTCTTCTCTTGAGCTAACTTAACTCTGCTTCTTAAGGAGATAAAGCAATTTCCTGAGAGAAATACTAATATGAAAGGCACAGATTCTGTCTCTTCCTCCTCCCTCAAAGCTTCATTCAAATGAGTATGCACACACACACACACACACACACACACACACACACACACACACACACACACACACACACACACACACAGTTTATTTTCAGTGAATAAAGAATCAAACTTTAATGCATTTCTTTCCAAAGCATCTTCATCACCAGCCAGCTTGTCACAGTTTACAAAGACCCTAACCATGAAGCTCTAAGCCCTAGTATGGGAGCATGTAGGTGTGTGTTTTTGAGTTTGTGTACTGTGCGTGTGTGTTTGTAGCTGATGTATATGACACTTCACAGAAGCTTGACTAAGTATCGGGGGGGATTTGCTGGTCTGAGCTTAGAAATTTGAGTCCTGTTAGACATCAGTGTGGCTCTATAGTCCACTGTACAATAACAGACACACAAATCACAAATTACTGCAGATGTTCTGCATATTAGGTTTGAGCAAGTGCATAAAAGATAAATAAAAAAAAAATTCAGAAATAACTCCCCAGATGCACCAAAAATGTTTAAAATAAAGAGAAACACAGAGTAAGAAGGCAAAAGAATCACACCAGAAAGAGACTGTATACTGTATACTGACATGCAGAGAGGAAGAAAGAAGCAGCTGAGCTATCACCATAATCACGAGCAGCCTTCCTCCACCTATTACTGTGCCTGAGAAACCTGCTATCACACAGGGGAGGGTGATGGGAGAGATGAGATACAGAGACAATACAGAGATGACAGAGAACAAAGAGCATGCACAATAGCAGAATGCACATGTGTATGCCTGTAGCGTGCGCACACATCCAATCACACATACACAAACACAAGGAAAGTGCTGCAGAGGAGCAGAAGGCTTGGGTGAAAAAGTGAGATCATACCGACTGAAGGAGAACAATAAAAGGTTAAAAATTAAAAATGAATGCACCCATTGTATGCAGTTGTGAGGGTGTAAGGTTTGTGGATATGTGTGTGTGTGTGTGTGTGTGTATAAACGTGCTTTCGTTGAGGTAAGCAGACACAAGCTGTCATAAAATTTCCTCTCCCACCGGCTGTCCTACTGTGTCTCCCACCAGGTTGCCGCCACATGAAAAGACAACCACGCATCCTTCTAACACTCACACAGACGCCATAGGCATACATTTTTATTGGTATACCACACCACACGCATGCACACACTCACCAGCCCCGCCCTTGATGCTTCCCTGGGGGCCCGACATGGAGAAGACAGAGAGGCAGTCGTCGTCCTGGGAGCAGCCAGCCTGGATGGCGCGGACGTAGCTGTGGCTGCGGGTGCGAAACACACCTGGAAGATCCAGGGCCTCGACAGCTTGAGACTCCACCTCACCGAACATGGTCTCACACACCGCCTCAAACTGACGGTTCAACGAGTCTCCCAGCTGAAGGACGAGAGGGAGGGTGAGAGAGGGGACACATTGCTGTGGTCAAGACAAAATACAATACAGCATTCACACAACTAAACCACATTATTATTTACCTGTGAGCTGGTCAGAGAGCGGGTGTAACTACGAGTGCGGGCTTGGGGTTTAGGTGTAGTTCGGCTGTTGGGGTAGGAGTCTGTACACTGCTTACATGAGTACCTGAAATAAACAAATAATACACATAATCAGCTTTACTGACGACTGTAACAACTATCGTGTATAACGACACAGCTATTTCTTACTTAGAAATAACTCCTTAGTTATATCCTGGCTGTAAAATCTTCAGCCAGTTGCAGTGCTATTTTTATCAAAGACTCGTGTTTGTAACATTCCACAACACACAGTACACCATCTGGTTAACCACAACTATCAAATAAAATGTCAGTGAGTCATATTCTATGACTATTGCCAGCTGGAGTCATTTTGAGTGTTGTAATGCTGCATTGCCGCTTCAAATGGGAAAAACTGCAATGAATCATGTTATAACTATAACTTGTTAATCTTTTTGATCATTCTGAACATCTGAGTAAATGTATTTTTCATGCTGGTTATGCAGACATACAGTTAAATCTGTCTAACAACAAATCCCAAGTTCCTGAGGAGCTTGCCTATATGAAGGTATCCACTACTGAACATATTATAAGGACATGGATGCTACTTTTCTATTTTTTCTTGTTAATAATTGGACTGTGGTGATGAGATCTAAAGGTTTGATATATTAATGTTTGCTCCATTGCACTGATTCAATATTAGCATTTGTTGTCTCTCAAAATAATCATCATTGTAGTTCACAGTTGTCATCTCTGAATGAGTGATGACGATTTAAATGTTACCAAAAAATGTCACAGAATATCTTAAGGGGGCACCAACACCAATGTTACACACAATTGTCCTCAGCCTGTGAAAACAGTGACATAATATCCTCTGTGACTGTGGTGTCACCAGGGTTATCCCCGCTTGAAGAGTACACATGTAAAACGCGTGGTTTGCTTTAGAAACTGAATGTGTGAAGTTTGCAAGACACGGGGTCTAATGCGAGATGCGTTTTATATGCATTGTGGGAAATGTAGTCTCTCAACTTTACTCTGTAGTTTGTTGTATGTCTTAGTCTGTTATCATGTTTCTTGTTGTCTATGTTTAATTATTCTTTCATTTGGTTTGTTTGTCTTTGTGCCTGGTTTTATGGTGTTGTTGGGACTGTGTTGTTGTCCTGCGTCTTCCGTCTGTTTTAATCACAAGACCCACTCCCTACAGGAGGCCTTTGTCTCCTGCCAGGCCGTTATTGTAAATAAGAAACAGTTCTTAATTAACTTGCCTGGTGAAATAAAGGTATTTTAGACATGCAATATTAAATTGCTAGCATGTCCCCTTTAAGTACTTAAACGTTCTGAATATATTTTTACTGTTTTACTGTCTGTACTGTCAACCCATAGTTTGCACCCAGGACCTTTACACCAACAATGAAAGGATATTAAAGGCATGACTTTCTAGTGCTCAACTATAAATTAGAATCATGCAAAATGCCCTTCCATGCCAAAATGGAGCAAACAGGTTTTCTACAGAACCACTAAATGGGTATAGTTAGTGATCTAACTACAGCTAACTTGTACTGTCCTTGCTAGCACTAGAATAAAAGCCAGCTGATTTTCAAAAAGAGTATTTCAACACACTCCATTTGTGACTTTTGACCTTTGATCCATGCTGATAGCTCGTCTAAAGGCATCCCTCTGGGCAATCAGGGTAGACTTAGGCGAGGCTTTTGGGCTGGTGTCTGAGTCAGCACTGTCATCGTCGCCCATGGCCTTGATGTAGCTGCCGCTCCGCATGCGACGGCATGGAATCTCCCCTCCACTGTCGGCTGCACCGCCACCGCAATATCCACCTCCCCAGTCTTCTGACGGGACCTGAGACACAACAGCATTCAAACTTACATTTGCATAGTCACAGGTAAGTAGAAAAAAGGTGGAGGAGGATTAATCTACAACACAACGTGAGTATAAGTGTGCAACCATGTGGAGTATACATGGTCAAACTCGGTTTAGTAAGACTTTCTATAAATGGGTTAAACACATTAAAATTAGTTAAAAGTAAGTATGCATTCTTCTTCTACACCAACTGTTAAGGGAAAAGCAGTTGATCACAATGTGAATTAATTAGTGTTGAGATATTGAAGATGTTATCACTGCACTGTTGGCAGCCTCCTCCCAATATCTGTTATTAAAGTCAAATGACTTCTCAAAAAAGAAATATATTTCATCACTGAAATATATTTTGCACCTCGAACAGAAGGACAGGGATGAATCAGACATACAGTCATGGCACACGTGCGCCCAGTGTAAAGCCAACACACTGGATAGCTCAAGCATGCTCATGTACACGATGACAGCACACACCCACAAACACACACACACACACACACACACACATGCAGATAATATATGCATACATGGGAGTTAAAGAAAGAGAGAAAAGGACAAAGGGACTTACAGAAAGAGAGAAACTCTGACAGCTGGAGAAACACTGACACAGAGAAGGAAAAACAACATAAGCTAGAAGCCGACGGACAGAGAGAAAATAAACCAATGCATGAAAAGGCAGGTATACATGCAGGGTGGACAGACACACAGCAAAGGTGGCAGAAAGAGAGACGGGCATATGTACAGGGTGACAAAACAAGAAACAGAGAAGATGAGACATAAGTGTGCAGTAATGAATGAGTGAATGGATGAGAGTCTGATGGGAAAACAAAAGGAAAAACACACACAGGAGCACAGTCGAGACAAGAAACTCAAGAGGAAGACATCACAAAGAGAATAGATAGGTTGCAATGAAATGAAACAAAAACTTTACATTGACAGGATCCCACTGTGGCCATCAAATCGTGTAAAATAAGGATGATAGACTCTTTCAAATGTTACCTCTGGTCTATTCATAGGTGGTGACTTATTTTGTAACGCTTTCAGATTTGCCCTGACTTGCCTGAAATACACCTCTTAAATTCAATGATATTCCAAAAAGTTCCACCGTTTGTGGGGAACCTGACCAATGAAAAACAGATAGCCAGGCTGCTATGAAGAGACACAATGAAACACATCACATTTCCTGTCTTTAAAGCAGCATTAGTCAGCGGGACAACTCAAAAGCCAACATCTAACATTTAATTACCTTAAATCAAATAAGCTGCTGTGGCGTATGTGTTCACGAGCAATGACCTCCGGCAAACAAAGAGCAACATCAGCACCCTTTTGGAGTTGTGTTTCTGGCCAACTGACATGTCACTTCCCTTTTAGCCCTGCTTTCATTTCCACCAGCTCATGAGAATAATTTCTGGCTAGCTGACTTTGTGTGTGTGGTTTTGATGCTTGGCAGGTAGCGTATGGTTGGTTTATTTGTGTGTTTTTTTTTTGCTGTTGCTGAAAACAGCTGCCTACTGCTGGAAATTGGTTTGATGTGATCAGATTAAATTAAACCCAGGGTTTAATTAGCATCACAGCAGATGAGGACACCTATTAACCTTGTACATAGAATTCTATTGTTATTAGGACCACTCGATGCAATATCTAAATATGCGTGTGTGTGTGTGTGTGTGTGTGTGTGTGTGTGTGTGTGTGTGTGTACCATTTGATCCCACTTTTTTCCAGTATGATGAAAGCTTGACACCATCTAACAGAAGGCAACAGCAGCTCCTTGTGCTGAAAGACCCCTCGATCTTTCCCTTTTTGCAAATACTGTGAGGTGTGTAGTCTCGCACAAGCATGTGACCAAATGAAAACACCTACACACATTAACACCCACACAAACCCACACACACACACACACATTTAAGGCCCCAGGGTTTGGCATCCAGTTGAGTGTGTGTTTTTAAGGTCATCACTTAAAAGATGATTCAGCCTAATCTCCCCATCCCCATGGCCTTCTACTATCTCTCTCATTTTCTCATCCTGCTCTTTCTCTCACGTTGCCCCTCGGCTACCATCACCTCCTTTATCTCTTTTCTATCCCTGAGCGTGCTTTGCTATCTCTGCATCCCTCTACCTTGCTGTTTCCTCCCTCTATCTTTGTCTCTCTCTCTCCCTCGCTGTTTCTGTCTTCATTTCACTCTCACTCCATACTCCCGTTTTTATCATTCCTTATCTATCAGACACAGGCTAAGGGGAAAGGAGAGGCTTAGGGAATGGAGAGCGCTGGGTTCTGATGCCGTGCATCGTGACTGGCGTTGACACCATGTGACAAATCCTCTCACATGTGCCTTTGCCTCTGACCACAATAATTCAGACTTGTGAAGATTCATAAATTTTTGATCCTTTCATTTTCATTTTGAGCTGCTTCACTTTGCATTTGTGGGGCGAATTTGAGCGATGACCAAGTGTAGACTTGTCAGTGTAAGATGTGAACACCGAAGTGACATATTACCATCTTTTGAATGTATATATTTAAATAGGGTGACCTGTTTTTACACAGCAGATACAGAGCAATGCCATCATTCATTTGGAGTCAAACTACACTATGAGAGCGGTGAGAGTTAAATAAATAGTGATGTTGCGGGCCATAAAACCAAAACAACGAGCTAAAAGAAGCTATAAAGCTCTGCAGAGTTGAGAGGAACTGCTGAGTTCGGCGTTAATACTCTGTGAGTTCATCTCCATAAGAGACCGCTTTCATATACAAGTAGACATGTTATCCATGATGCGTAGAAGAATATCTATAGCTGCTTTTAAGTCAGTTGTTGAATATCTTGTCTTTACACACTCTGTTTGCACATGTCTGGCACACTTCCGCTTCCAGAGAACAAAGATTCAGTTTGGAGCTGTTGCTTCTATATGGCAGACATGTGCTGCTGTCTGTCCCAAGGTGTAGGACTGGTGTTGTAGACCTGATCAGCTCTATATCTGCAGCTCCAGGAAGCTGTCTGCTCTGAAGCCATGGATCAATCTGGCTGACTTCAGCACATCTAAGCGCAGCACAAAATTCCCTCCACATGCTGTATGCCCTCTTCTCACAAAACTGCAAGTGACGCCTGGAGATATGAGAAAAGCTGCAGTGGGGAAGTTCATTTCGTGTCCTAAGGTGTGAATGTGATGGTAGCTTAAGGCACACAGTCAAATTTGTTTTGAATTCGTCCTTTTGGAAACACACGCGCGCACACACACACACACACACACACACAACTCTGCTCTCTCTGTCTCTTCTATCAGCAGACCCCAGCTGTGTCTAAAGGATGAGAGTTGGAAAAACACCAGGGACTCCCGTGGCTACCTGCTGTTTCCGTAGAAACACAGCCTGCATGACAGCTCTACCTCAGCACAGCTGTAGGTTTGAGCATGCTCGTCTGTGTGTGTGTGTGTGTGTGTGTGTGTGTGTGTGTGTGTGTGTGTGTGTGTG
>NC_060158.1:21953413-21959253 GCF_021292245.1 Micropterus dolomieu | reverse complement strand
CAGAGATGTACAACAATGCAGACACTTTACACCTATGAAGCAGATGATACTTGTATGCGAGGGCAAATGTGTGTGTGTGCTCGTGTGTGTGTGTGTGTGTGTGTGTGTGTGTGTGTGTGTGTGTGTGTGTGTGTGTGTGTGTGTGTGTGTGCGCTCTTTTTGCTTACTTTGTAGGTGTAACAGCAATTAGCTTTTCATTTTAGGAAATTCATGTAAATAAAATGATAGAAAGGGCAAAGGGAAAATTGCATTTGTTGGTTTAGGAGACGGGAGATGGACTGTAGGGAGACACATTAAATAATGTGTGGGTGACAATCATTGTTTTCTGACTCACAGCAAAATACCAAGACAGTCTACGGGATCGCTCAGGTGGACATTTAACCCTTTAATCTCTGGGCTGTTTTTGCTCAGATTTTTAACTTTTTTTATGCAATTCAAAATTGTTGTAACACATACATATACATGTATATGAACAGATATAGGAGAGTGCCTGTGTCCCATGCATATATGAATCATGTTAATGGGGCATAGTATGACAAAAGATGTATTGATTGTAAAATTATTTTCATGGATTAGACTTCTTTCAGTTTGGGATTAAAACATTTTGAGTTTCTGGCACTAGAGTTCCCATCATGCTTTGAGTTATGCAAATAGGAAGTAGCTGTAAGCTACACGAGTCCCATTTTAAGCTCATGTTTCTTTAGATTCAGGCAAATCTGCACCAAGAAGTCGTGCTGCATTTTTCCTGTTAGCATAGTAACCATGATTATTAGGAATGATCTGACGCCATAAGGAGCACTGTTTTAATATGATTTAGAAATGGATTTATTTACTGTACGGTTTGAACCATGTGACATTTTTGGTGCGAAATGTGTAAAGTGCGATTTCCTCATAGGCAATACATTTACATTGTCCTTTTATGTAGGAACCTTGCAGGGAAAATGTAAGGTCTTAACTTACAGAAATATTGCTTTTTTTGCTGCAGGTCAGCACTGATCAGCAAACAAAGTCAACCTCATACTATAGTACACACACAAACACACACATTGGTTGACATGCAAGCATACACACACCTGTAGGTAGTGGAAGGTCCTCTCCTTTAGCTTACTCTCCACAGGCACAAGGGCTTTATCGTAGCCTCCTCCCCTGGTGGAGGGGTACACCTCCCTGGCCTGACTCACTGTCATGGCCGACCACGTGCTCCTTTTCAGAGAGTGGCCGTGGTGCCCATGGTGTCCGCCACCTTCACCCCCGGCCAGGGCCATTGTGGTACAGGCCATGCACTCCGCAGGCCCCGGCCCACCACGCTCCTTGGGCCTCTTCATGGTGAGCTCTTGGATGGCTGCATCCAGGCTCTCGTGTCCACTGGGATACCCCCGTCTGCCCCCGCTGACCAGGAAGCTGCTGTCGCTGTCCAGGTTATCGTCAGAGCTCCACCAGCCTGCTGTCCTGCTGCGGTGGCGTCTGCCCGACTCGTGCCGTGAGTCTCCACTCTTGCTTCGCTCTCGAGACTTGCTCCTCCTGGTAGAGCGAGGCTGGTGGCCTGAGTAGTGGCTGCCGCCGTCCTCCCCTCCACTTCTGTGGCCTCCTCCTCCTCTCTCGCCACGGTAGTCCCCACCTCCCCTTGTGCCGTTGTACTCCCGTTTGGATGGTGCCTCCAGGGAATGGGACTTGGCAAAGAGGCGCTGCACAGAGTTGACCAGGTGGCGGATACGTGAGGGGCTCTCGCTGCGTGGCTCAGCACCCCCACTAGTGGTGCGCTGATACTGTAGTGTGTGGAAGCCATCAGGATGAAAGGGCACCTGCTTCTCAAACTGGTCAATCAGGTTCGGAGGAATGCGATGCATCTTCCCTCCGTGGCCTGAGGACAGGCACTCCTCGCAAGAGTCAAACGACTGGAGAGGTGGGTGCTGGCTGGGGTGGGAGCGGGGGAAGGTTCCCCCTCCAGAATGGCTATGGGAGTGGGAATGGTGCCTCTCAAGCGCCAGGGCTTCAGCAGGACCTCCTGTAGGGTAATAGTGGCCATCACTGTGACCCTTGTAGTAGTCTCTGCCTGGGCCGTCACAGTCCTCAGGTGTGCAGTGGCAGGGGCCTCCTCCGCCCGAGGAATGCTGGGACATGCTACGGCTGACATGGTACCCTTTCACAGGCGCCGGGGCGTGGTGGGCCGTCCGGGCCGAAAGGGGGCGCTGTGGGCGTGACAGGGCTGCACCGGTCTCACCTGGAGACACAAAAAGGGTAACCATTTAGGTCTTGTATCTTGGGAGACAGATGTGAACACATTGCATTTATAAATAAAAATCTTATAGTCTATCTGAATCTAGTGATCAGTATAGCAAGCAGTATGAGTTTTCTGTCTCATTACAAAGAATAACTGAATAACCATGAGATGATGAGTAGGTGTTGCTGATCACACCCATCCACGCTTCTGTTACCTCAATAACTGCTGAGATTTCAAGCTTTAAAACAGGAAAACAGTGTACACATGAGAAGGACAGTGATATAATCCTTTCAAAATTATTTAGTGCAGGTATAAATAACGGCTCTGTGTGAGACATATAGGTGTGAGGTGCAGTTGAGTTTTATTCTTGGTATGACTTACAAATTAATCACAACAAAAATAAATAGAATTTGTAGACTGATGTCCCGGTTGTTTACTCTCTCTTATCAAGTGGTCTGCTAAATTGAAAGTGAAAACAATGTTTTTTTTTCTTATTCTGATTAACATTTTTATTGATTTAGCACTTCATTTTTTACCAAACCAAAGACAAACAGGGCAATAGTGAGCATTCATCCCGCGGGCTGCAATAAGTGGCCACAGACAGCTCTCTCCGTCTCATTCATCTCAAAGGCTGCTGGGCTGATAAATCAACAATATTAGCCTTTCTTTCTCTTTCACGGTGGCTCTTAGTTTCTGCCTCACTCTCCCGCTTAGTACGTCTCGCTCCTCTCTCCCGTTTATCGGTATAGTCATCAGCCCAGCACTCCTTGTTGTCTGTCTCTTTTTCCTCCATTCGTGCCCGCAGGGAGTCCCAGAGCATTCACATGATTTACAGCTGAGAAAAACAATGTGGTTATTGATCACGTGCATCCTAATGCAGTGGGGATAGAGAGCAGCGGCAAGCGTCCAAGCATATTCACCAGCGTCTGTGCTATTAATTACACAGTGAATTCACTGTTTGAGTATCGGGGGAACAATAACATGATTCACAACATGCAGGTGACCAGGCAGAAACTAACCCTGCCGCTGACTTGAAAGGATAAAAGTGCAGAAGAGGATGGGATCTTCTCCACAAAGCAAATGCAGGAAATGAAATCAATGCCAAGCTGCAGCGAGAATGTGGAAACCATATCACCCACACACTGTGGTTGCGCTAAGTAAAAGTGAAAAGATATGGGAACAGGATAAAGCCTTTCTTTGTATTGTCTTTCTTGTCAGCACATGGATAACAACCGAGATTACACTCCAAATGTGGTAATCATGTATTTTATTGGACTGGCATTAATTGCTGCTGCTGTAATCACATCCTCTATTTACCACATTTTCCACTAACTATATAATGAATCATTGGCACAGCCTGTTTATAATGCACACAACCATTTCCCATCATTTCTAGATTTGATTAAATTGTAAATGAAATTACTCAGTTAAAGCCAGAATCGAGCCGCTCGGCTGGATGGGATTCAGTGAGCTCCTGCGAGTTTATTTGCACTGGTGTTTGTCGGCTTTCACACAGAGATGAGAGATAGGGGACAGATGCTGGGATAATCATTAAATAGAGCGTGGCCTGTTTGCCTTGATTGGCTGAATGAGAGCCGCCACCCAGGAAGCTCACCCACATCCAGCCGTGTCATTGGTGTAGCCGTGACGACAGGCCTCTCCAAGTCAACATCCCACCGTGGAAAGATTTCAGACAGCCGTGGCACCTGGGTGAATAGGGCGGCCTCTCATTCGTAGGCTGGCCAGGATGCACTTTAGTCAGAAGCGCAGTGTGTCTCCTAGCAACAAGCTAGGAGACAACCTAGCTCTCAAATGTCAATCAGCCGCTGTCATGGGAAAAGCTCACCCTGAAGGGCTGAGGCCTGAAGTTTCATTTTCCAAAAGTATGTCCGAAAACTATTTTTTTTTAAGCCTTTTTTGAAAAATATGCACAATAACAGCAGTATCATCATAGTTTATATTTCCTTCCACAAAAAGTGAGTGGAATTCAAATTTTAGTTTGACTAAAATTCAAGAAAAATAAAGTAAAAATGGGGATGGATATTTTTTGCAGTGTGTCGTACTTGCATGTATGTGTGGCCCTGTTTATGAATAGGCAGCAAAGTGAGCAGCGCCACTTTGCCTGGAGGAGTAAATTAAACCATGTTCTGTTTATTATGAAGTCTTTGGCTTTGGAGCAGGCTGCTGGCTAGGAGCTGTCAATCACAGTGACGCGCACACACACATGCCTGAATGTATTGTTGTGTGCCTACGTGCAGACAGGCAACTGAGAAAAGATAGAGGTAGAAAAGACGTAGCCAAATTTTGGCTGCGTCTTTTCCTTTATTTGCTTCTCTCTATCCATCTCTCCACATGTCTCCCTCTCCTCTCAGTCTCTCCTGCTGACCTACTTCTATCCATCCTCCAGTCATGTCTCTCCCTCCCTACGCTCTCCTCCTTTCCTTTTCTTTTCTATTTTTTTTAACCTGTCAGTCCGTCTGGCTCTCTGTCTGTCAGCACTTCTCTGTGTTGAGTCAATAACAAAGTTTGTTTCTATTCTTCACCTCTTGACCTGTACTGATCTACAACCCCAATTCCACTGAAGTTGGGACATTGTGTAAAACGTAAATAAAACCAGAATACATTCATTTGCACATCATTTTCAACCTAAGAACAACGTTTCTCAAAGTACAATTGCAAGGAGTTTAGGGATTTCATCTACGGTCCATTATATCATCAAAAGATTCAGAGAATCTGGAGAAATCTCTGCACGTAAATGGCAAGGCCTAAAACAAACATTGAATGCCCATGACCAGGGGCCTCATTTATAAACGTTGCGTACGCACAAAAGAAGGCGTACGCCGCTCTCTACGCAATAATTGGTATTTATAAAAAGTAAACTTGACGGTAAAATGTGCGGTCCTTCAAGCAAGCTCTTACCCAGGCGTACGCACAAAAACGGGTGAAATGAGAAATGGCGACACCGTCGGCAGATGGAAGAAACAGGTGAAAGTGAGTGAAACTGTAGATCGTTGTAAAATAAATGGCAATACTGCCTCTCATAAATAACACGAAGACTTCACAAAGCAAGTCTAACAATTAACAGCCTACACAAACACCCGTTTGATCGATCTGCAACAGAAATGCAAATTAACACATATTTCCAAAAAGTGAAATATGTTCTGCAATAACATTGGCATGTTATACAATTCATCCTCATAAATAAGATGGTAAACAGAACGAAATAATGTACAAAACTGATATTCTCGCCAATGTGTCCGTCTGGCGGGGCAGATATAGATGCAATTAGATAGTCAGTCAGATAGATAGATAATTAGGGAGATATATAGATAGATATATAGATAGATAGATAAATAGATATTATTTGTCCACTGGGGAAAGTTGTTTTCATAGTAAAAATGTCTTCATCAGCTACGGAATCATGGTATTCATGCATATGCCTTTAGTTTGTTTTATCTTTGATAAAATAACGTATGACGTATGTCTCAACCATTTAGAAAGAAATTACATTTGCGCTGAACTATTTCCCATTTCCAAGTAGATTATAACCGACATCTGTAGCTTGTCAGATGCAATTAAATGGATGGAAATAAAATGCCCCATCACAATGCGTAATGAC
>NC_060158.1:21930967-21953313 GCF_021292245.1 Micropterus dolomieu | reverse complement strand
CAAATGAGGACGAGTGGCTTATGAGCCGGTTCCGACTTCCTCGAGCCGTCCTGATGGAGCGCTAGACGCTTTTTTGCCTCGACTTTGATGTCCGACCATTTCTTTTTTATTTCAGCCACAGTCCGAGGTTGTGAGGCTACAGCATTTACGGCGTCTGCAACCTTTTGCCACTCAAGTGCCTTTTTGGCATTAGTAATGCCCACACTGTGCCCTCCAAACAACATTTTTCTCCTCTTTTCCACCTCGCCAACGATAACTTCTACTTCACATTGAGTGAAGTTACGTTTTTTTTGATTTCCTCTCTGTGTTTGCCATGATTTCGCAATCGATGAATATTAACTTGTGGGCGTTTCACGGACTATTTATGGGCAACTATGGGCGTGACATGAAGCCGCAAAAGCTGCGCTACATTTAGAATTGATTGTGATTTATTAAGGGAAAAATGCGTAGGATGTGCGTGCGCACGGTTTTATAAATCCGAATATTTCTGTGCGTACGCAAGTCCTATGTTTCATCCGTACGCCACTTCTGACGCAAATCCTACGCAAAGTTTTATAAATGAGGCCCCAGGTTTTGGAGCAATTATGCTGCCATCCAAACAATGTCTTTTTCAGGGATGTCCCTGTTTATTTCAGCAAGACAATGCCAAGCCACATTCTGCATGTGTTATAACAGCGTGGCTTCGTAGTAAAAGAGTGCTGGTACTAGACTGGCCTGCCTGCAGTCCAGACCTGTCTCCCATGGAAAATGTGTGGCGCATTATGAAGCGCCAAATTCCACAACAGTGACCCTGGACTGTTGAGCAACTGAAGCTGTACATCAAGCAAGAATGGGAAAGACAACCATTAGTGTCCTCAGTTCCCAAACTCTTATTGAGTGTTGTTAAAAGGAAACGTGATGTAACACAGTGGTAAACATGCCCCTGTCCCATCTTTTTTGGAACGTGTTGCAGGCATCAAATTCAAAGTGAGTGAGTATTTGCAAAAAACAATAAAGTTTATCAGTTTGAACATTAAATATCTTGTCTTTGTGGTGTATTCAATTGAACATAGGTTGAAAAGGATTTGCAAATCATTGTATTCTGTTTGTATTTACGTTTTACACAACATCCTAACTTCATTGAAATTGGGGTTGTATCTGTCACCCATCAGTTTTCTCGCTTCTTCATTTCTTGTTAGATCATTAAGGTATTGTAGTGTTATGTACACACATTTTTAAACCAAACAATAGGTGCTTCATTTGTTCTCTCTCCTCTTCCACTACTTCCCCTCTATGTTTTTTTTAGGGATCTAGGGATTTAGGGATGTTTAGCCAGTATTTGAATTGACCCCACCTACTGCCCTCCCTTTTGTACTCCACTCCATCTTTTGGTTTATCTCTATATTTCCATTCCTCTTTGGACAACTTCCCTGCTCCACTCTGTGTAGGCAGAAATGTTCAGTAGCTGCTCAATGGGGAGTTGGAGCTGTACAACACGCTGTCATTGTTTAACACTGCTTGGCATCAACGTGATTGTTGCAGAGGCTTCAGTCTGGAGCTGTTTCATTTTAAATATTCATGTGATCATGCCAGCTGCTCTGACCCACTTTGCTTACAGCTGAGTCTGCCTGCTCGCTGCCATCTCTGTGAGTTTTGGGTCAAAGGGTGTTTCACTGTAAATTCAGCAGCTGAAATACCAGAAATGATACATGTCTTTTGATATATTTCTCCTCACTTAAAGGAAATGTACTTGCCTATCAGGAGGAAGGATAGCTCACAGATTTGGTGGAGACTGGTGGACAGAAGGACCTCATGCCCACTGGCATTTTATTAGCTTAGTGAAAATCCCATTTTAAGAACATTATTATTTTTTTGCAAAATAAAAACTTGCATCCAAATCCTCCACTGTTTCCAGGCCGAAGCAATCAAATGTAAGTTTCAGTGATAACAATTTTTTAGAGACTCCAACGTCAAAGAAGTGACCATTTCAAGCAGATAGTTGTATAGTCAGAGTTAGCAGGAAAGGCACTGCTCTTTGAGGGCAGCTCTCAATGAATCCCTACGGCAACAACAATTTGGCTGGAAATCTAAAAAACAGACAACTGTTAATTCTAATATCACAATACCAAAAATAGAGCACATAAAGAGGAGGATGGGGATGTGGATGGAGCTGTGGCAGACAGCATTGACATGAGCGTATCAGCAGAGTAACAGTGAGAATTTTCAAATTATAATGGCCACGTTATGTATAGACCTGCGTGTATACGATTGGACATGACTAGTCAGCTGATTGCTGCACAGCTGTTGAGAAACCAGTGCTTGTGAAACAAGAAGGAACCTGCTGATGGTAAAAGATAACCCTAATCCTAACTTCCAGAGAATAAACACTTGATTTAAACATCTCATGAATATGTTAAGTCATAACTATAAGACAATGCTAAATTGGCTTTCAAGGAATAGTTCAACATTTTGGGAACTATGCGTATTTGCTTTCTTGCCCAGAGTTAGATAAGAAGATCGACACCACTCTCATGCCTGTGAGGTAAATATGAAGCTATACAGCCAGCAGCCAGTTAGATTAGCTTAGTATAAAGACTGGAAATAGGGGAAAAGGGTTAACCTGGCTCTGTGGTTTTATGGAGGGTTATGTGTTAACTTACTAGAGTCTGGTCGTCTGCGTAAGATTGACAGGTAGCCAGTGGAGACCCCAGGATACTGTTCCCACCCAGAAATAATCCTGGCATGCATATAACCCCCGTAAACTCTGGCCTTTGTTCTAACTAGCTGCTAGCGGTAGCCTCAGGTTTAGCGTAAAGACATGAGGGTGGTATTGATCTTCTCATCTTACTCTCAGCAAGAAAAGAAATGGTCAAACTATTCCTTTAATATACACAAATATCATGAATTATTACTTTAAATAGGGTTTTATTTTGCTACCAGAATGGAAGACAATAGCAGACAATCATTTGGACAAAACAGCCACAGTCTTGGCTTTTATTGAAATGGGCTAAAGCTGCAAGGAAGTTAGTATTGTGTGTCTGAATACTGGCTGTGTATGAATGCAGATACAATGAATGAAGCTACAGCATGGTCAGGGGCAGATATGTCAACCCATTTGAGAATATGAGAAGGTGAACTGCACAGAGCCCTTATAGGATTGTAGTCAAACAATGGGGAAGTTTTCATTAGTCTGGTATCTGTCCATATGTGCCAGTACAGTAGACTTCAAATAAGCTATTAACCACTAGCACGCTGCACACCCATAATGGAGAGTGGGACAGACAATAGTAAAGTGTATAAAAATGGGAACGGAAATAATAGAGTACTGGCTCAGCTGTGTGTTGGCGTGGATTTCTGCAACTTCTTTGCCAGCCAGAGAGACACACATGCTGGGAAAGTGGCAGAAAGACTGATTTGCTCTTCTCAGATTTTAGCCATGAATGATCTATTTTAATTTTTTCCGCTGCCTTTTCTCACATGCACACACACACCACACACACACACACACACACACACACCTCTGACACCCGGGTGACTGCTGTAGCTAACACATCATGACCCAGAAAGAATCAAGGATGACGGGAAAGATAGAATGTTTCAGACCCGCCTGTAAAATATGACGCTCGTCAGCTCTCTGCATATGGAGAGGAAGGCCAATGTGGAATAAATGGCTATGAAATATGAAGAAAAGAAGAAAAGATAATGGCTTTTAAAGTTATTTAAAAATGCAAGGCCTGGTACATGCTTTCATATCTATTTTGGGATGAAGATGTAATTGCAGACTGGGCACTCTGGACATAAAAATATATGTTGATGAAGGTGGCTGACAATTGACAGTAGCTTGAGATGCCTGATGAGGAGGAGTAGAGCAAGCAAAGTGTGAGAGAGGAGGAAAACGTAGCAGAAATGCAGCAAGAAGGACCAGCATAAAATTGGCAGAGTGAGAAGCAGACAGAGTATGAGAGTTTTAAATCACACACAATGTGTGTGTGAGAGAGAGAGTTGATGGCCACAGCACAGGGGAAATATGCTCCCATCTTAAGGGCAAAATTGAAGACTGCCTAGAGGGCAATTCCTCTATTTTTCTCTCCTAGTCTCCTCCTCTCCTCTTGCCCTGTTTTCCATCTCCCATCCTTCCCATATTCTCTTGCACAAACTCCCTTCTCCCATTATTTCATGTTAGCAGAAATGACTGTCCAGCAGGATTTTTTTTTAATTCAAGTTCAATTTGTGGAACAATCTAATGTAGCAACAATTCAACATTTAGTTATAATGTATCTAGATGCATAACATCTCCTGACATTTGTAATTAACATTACTATGGCAGCACCTTTGTAAATCAAATTTAAGACATTATAATACCTTCTAAGGTAGTTTCAAAACTGAATTCACTACTTTTTTCCCCACATAACCTGATAAAAGAAACTGACGTTGACTGTTTATTGGAGACTGTATGTGCAGCATTTTCCAATACCAGCATCAAACATTTTGTACTACACCAAATCACATACCCTCTTCTTGCTTGTTTCTTGCAGTCTTTGCAGACAGAATAGTTATTATTTAGTGCACAACAGCTTGCTTTTCAGGAGAGGGTAAACATAGGTAATTTTATAGTTACCATTTTACCAAAGGACCACTGCTGTCATCAAAATTTAGGTTCTCAGTATTTTGTCAGGTCAAATGTACATCTGTTAGGACTTAAAGGTTCAGTGGATTATTACTGACTACCACTTTAAGCTAGCTCCACACAGTTTTGTTTGTGCTCCATGTAAATTGGTACACCATTTCAAAAAAAGAAATACATAATCATAGAGATGCAGAGAGAGATAATCCTGTTTGACCAAGTATAGCAAGAAGAAGCAAATTGAATGGTTAATGATTGATTAGAGTTTTGGGGAGTTACATTTCCTCAAATGGCAATTATTTTTTAAATCTATTCTCTTGCCTTGCAGCCCCCAATATATATAATGGAATCATACCAAAATGTATTCCTTTTTCTTTAAAACAGCCTACTTTCAGCTATGTAGTGGACAAGGGTGTGGATTTGTGCATTTTATATTAAATAAATTTGAACTACTCAAAACTATTCCACTCTCCCTGAGAGAAGGAGAGGGGGTTAATTATCAACCCTCTACAGACGGCTGAAGAGACCCCAACAGAAGGGGGGTGGAGAGGTCACTTTCCCTAAGTGCTATTCCTGAGCAGTTGATCGTAAAACTGGCCACCTTTGGCAACAGTCGAGATAAGCCTCTCGGTGCCTGAATTGTTAAAATGACAAAGAAACTAACCAGAGATTACAAACAGCCTATCGGAACTCTCCTTGGAGGGTCGCAGGAAACCCTAAACTGCCCCCCACACACACATGTAACCGTGGCAACTGACCTTGCTCCGTGTTTCATTACCTCATCAAAGGGATACCCCTTCACGCCTAGGTGTAACAAAATCCAGGTCACCACGGACAGCCCTGAACTTTATGTAAACAAAGACTGCAGTCTCCAAAGACTCAAAGCATTAACTGTCTAATTAAATAATCTTACTTGATTACGTTTGCCTCTATATGAGTAGTTCTGTTTGCATGTTGTGGCCATCTGTTGTTGATATTATTGCTAAAAAGAATCTACATAAGTAACTTTTGCAGTGTTTCAATTTTCAGCAAGATTAAGGACACATTCATTTTATGTGTAACCAATGCTTGTTCACAATACTTTCTCACACAATTCCTTTAGAAATGATGATAAATGTCATATTATACGCTGTTAGTTGCCAGCTTGAATTTAAGGCCAAATAACTAAATTCCCCAGTTCCTAAGGAAAGATTGTTTTTGGATTAATCTAAGCTTTCCTTATGTAACCTGAGCTCCCCCAAGTGGACGAAATAAGTATTACATACCATCATCGGAAATGACGTTAATGTATAAATGTCACTCATTTATCATGACCAATAATTTGACAAGTGTTTTCCTGTTACCAAATGCTTAAACTTAGAACGGTACAACTGTTTGACCACTGAGGTTTGATTGTGGAAAATATTTGATTATAATACGCGCAAATAGATTTTCTTTTTCTTTTATAGACATTAAAAGTTTAGAAAGTCAGTCCCTCGGGAACGAAGAACTGCCCTCTGGGGAACCACGCCCCAGACAACAAAAGAGCGACACACAACGTCATCCGGCCTCTTCCCTTCCGCTCTCCGCTCTGCTCTCTGGATGCTTTGGCACGCGTCCGGCGTGCCCCTCCCGGCAACGCCTAAGAATTCAACCAGTGCAACAAAGTCTTTGTTTCGCTTGAAGCTACACATGCGAAGTGCTGCGACATCAATTTTTCCCTCGCAACTTTACTTGTTTTGTTTTCTTTCTTTTGTTTTGTTAAAAGTTATCAGTCCGTTAAGTTACACTGGTCTAATTCAGGAACGACCAAGTTCCCTTTTAAGCTTTTTTATCGAGCCAACTTCACCGAGGTCAGACCCAGTCACGTGGTCTTGCCAGCGGCAACGAAGGACACCTGAAAACAGCCGAATTGCCAGACGGAGGACGGCCAACCCTTGAGGTTTTCTTCAGACACGGAGAACCTTGGAGAATCCCCTAGCAAAAGCCAGGATCGGGCAGCTAGCGTGGGACCCGTGCAACAGGCCAAAGCAGGCCGCCGACAAGCAGTAAGACCAAACAAAACATTCTGTGGTTAGGGATGTCCCATAGTGTTAATATTGTCTTTTTAACTCCTAAACTCATAGCTTACTTTCATTAGTCTCCTCTGCCGTATTTTTCCCTGATGTATTTAACCACCTTTTTATATCACCTTAGTTAGTTAATAAATTAACTGTAACCAAAGAATTGTGTGTTGCCTATTTCTACGTCCCTGCTAAGAGAATTTACCCTTTAGATATGAGACTGACTGATTGATTTAAGATAATTGAGCAATTATTAACTAACTGATCACTGGTGAATAATTGTATAATTATTAAAAGCTACCTAGAGGTCCGGAGACTCTAGGTTAATAACAACTCCTGTGGTGCCCCGCGAAACGAGAGATTAATATTGTCTGAATATTAAAATTCATAATTGGGTATTCTCATAAATGTATTAAAATTCATAGCTAGTTTAGACATGCTACAGCTAACATTCATTAGTTGATTTGGTGAAGATGATGAAAAAACATGCAAAGGTGTATGTTTATTCCAGTGAAAACAGCCTGAGAAGGCTGTGACTTCATACAAAGGAAAATACCAACACCACTTAGTAGAGTGCTGCTCGCTTGTAATTGGCCTGCATTTCCCTCTCTACCTTGGATAACATGAGAGGACAGTGCCGAGGATATTAGATGGTGGTAGACGAAGATCAAACGCAATGAGAGAACAGCGTAACGGGCTCATTCAGTCAGACATTAGATTTTAGGCCTTACTTTCAGCAGGAGAGCACTCCTCCTTCCAAACACACACAGACTGACACAAGGTCACATATGCTGTAGTACTCGTGCTCTTATTTCCCAATACTCTACATTTTGAACACGCCCAGAAGCTCCCTCCTTCTTCTTTCCTGGTCCTCTCTCCCCTCTTCTCACCTTTCCTCCTCTCCTTTTTGGTGCCCTTCTTACTCCCTCTTTGCACCTCTCTCTTCCTTCATCCGCACCTTTTCTCCTCAGCTCTTACCATGTCAATGCATAACTCTCTTTCCCTCTCGCTTCTTCTCTCTTGTCACTCATGTTGTGTTGCATTACAATCTCTCCTGACAGAAAATCAAAAGTAGATGCAGAAAACCACAGTTCAGATGAGAATCATGACACACACGCAAACACACAGACACACACACACCAAACAGCAGCTCAATGTGTTTTCCCTCTCTCATTAAGTTTTGGTTGCCTTAAAGTGCCAATTGCCTCTGACTTTGTTTTTAAACCCATCTATTTTTCAGCTGATCTATGACGTTTTTATGGGCAAAAAAACTGCAAGAGAGTAATGGAACAAGAAGGAGGAGTTACATGCGACAGGCTGCACACCTCAAACTTCCAAAGTGAAATCTTAATGATTGTAACTTTAAATATTGGGTGCTTTGTGTGTATTTTAATTTGGGTAGGACTTTCCTGGGTAAAAATCCTCTGTTATATAAGCAGTGATGCATTTCTGCGTTTCTCTTTTGTTTGGATGATTGTCAGGCCAACTGCTGTTTCCAAGGTGAAGAATAAACTTTCATTCGCATTTATGCCAGAATGCTGTCTTATTTGCTGTTCTCAACGCCTAGCCACTCCCCCCCCCCAACACACACACACACACACACACACATTTCTTCCTCTATCCTCGTTGGGACCCTCAAAAATAATTCTCTACCCGTTAAACCCATCGGTTAATGTGTGTATCCAGGTGAAAGTCTCCACCGGGCTCAGACGTTCGCACACACACACACACACACACACACACACACTTCTTTATCTGCCAAGTGACATTCTTTGCCTCAACATTGCCAACACTAATAAGGATAAAGTGTTCTGAAAAATGGAAATTTGAAAAGCTTCAAAATTGACTTTCTAGTGAGATTGATTGGTCAGCAATCTTCAAACTTTTTTCTTTCTTTAAAAAAAATAACAAAAAAGACCACTTAGAGAAACCTAAATACTGATCAAGTTCTGGGCGTGTGACTGACAGGTAATCACAGGGAAGGAAAAATCACAGCAAGATGTACTTAAGAGCAAAGACGTAATCAGAAAAAGAAGTAACTTACGAACTAACATCATGCAGTGAGACGGATCGCTCTAGGAATTCACAACTTTACCAGTTTGTAGATGTATTCTCATCATGCAGTCACTTCAAACTCCTCCAAATGCTGCAGATACATGGCTGGCTGCAGCTGTGTCCACAGATGCAAATCACAGACAGGCAGACAGGCAGGAGGATGGACACACGCACGCACACTTCTAACCAGCTGACTCTAGTGTTGCTAGGTTACTTGGTGAACTAGGTTACTACATGTAGAACATCTTTGCATAATTTTCACATGGGTGTTCATACACCACGAGAGAGAGAGAGAGAGAGAGAGAGAGAGAGAGAGAGAGAGAGAGAGAGAGAGAGGGAGTTGTCTACTGGGATCAGTAATTGTGATCAGCCTCAGCTTATCTTCCGAGGCTGCAGTCAGGTCAGCAATGCAGCAAGATTAGAACTTATTAGTGTGTGTTTAGTTGAAAATGTTTAAAAATACAAATGTAAGCATGTTTGAAATGCAAATGAAGTATACATGCAAAATATATATGTGCATTTGCATATTGCATGTTTAAATGTGTGTGGTTGCTTAAGCAGGCGCTTTGATGTAGGATTGTCATGTACAGTAGCTTTGAGGGCAAAGCCAATACTGACGTGGGCCTTTCCTTTCTTCATATTTTCTTCTTTTTATTATGACCTCACACTTCCAATCTCCCTCTCCTCTCTTCCCTGCAACTCCCTATATGAGCAAACTAATATCAGTGCTAAAAGTGCAGCGTACAGTCTGTGGACTCTAAGATCGAACAGATGGAGGAAGCTTAATAACACTTAATCTCATTAAGGTGCAAAATAAATAGTTTAACAGTAATCATGGCTAAACTGTAAATGTTTACATAATTTAGCCTATGCTCAGTGTCCGCTGTGCCACATGCATAAATCAATAGCTAGATGGATTTATGGATTTTACACATGCACACACACAGGTACAAAAACACACACACACAGCAACCTACATTTACACACATAAAGATAAAAGCTGTGTCGTGCTGCGAGGTGTTCTGTCACTCCTGGCAATAGGGACACAGCTGTGCTATAGCTGAAAAGTGACAGGCAGTGAAAACCGTGTTCTTGGTGGTGTGCGTGTACGACCTTCTCCCGCTGGATGTGCTTGTATCACTAACTTACCCTCATCCAGCCACCACCACCAGAACTCATCAAACAAACACATGCATTGGCACACTTATCCACTGGCCACAGAGAGGCTAAGAAGTGAGCATAAAAGCTCTCCAGGGATGCAGTAGCTTTCCCAGGTATTTTTCTGATTAAAGTGATCCACTTAAGTTTAACATTGAGCTATTTTCCCTTACAGAAACTCCCCAAATCAGTGCTGAGATGCACGTTCCAGCCTTGGGTTCACATCTCGATGCAATAAAAGCCTGATGTGAGGCGAGAGTGGAGCTGTACTTGAGTATGTGACACTTGATTTGGATATTGACTATTGTGACATTTGACTCCCTAAAGGCTTGACTTGACACATGAAAGCAAACTATTTAAGTCTTACGGTTTCTCCTGGTAAAATCCCTGAACAATAAACAAGGCTAAGAGAGCATTCAGACATTGATCAATCCAGGAAGTCCGTGTGAAGTAACAGGTTAATGCACTTAAAGGCTCATGAGATGGGAAAACACAGGATTTTACAAATCTGGAAAGTTATCATGGCGGCAATTATTTTATCTGTCGTCACAACCGTTGCAAGGTTAATAGTAGAAATACAGTGTTCATGTTACAAAGTAATCTACCAGGACTGTGCACTTGCATGTATGTGATTGGCCAATGCAGCGCATTATCAGATGACGATAAATAAAACTGAATTGAATTGGAATTGAAGTCGTGTTTCAGCGAAAGTTGAGGCAAAGTTTTGGAAAACACATTTTATCTTGATGATGGCGCTGAAAGATTAAAAGATGGAAGCTCTGGGGTCACCAAAGGAATTACAGTTCATCCTGTTGGGAGCATGTCCATAAGTCAAATAGTGCAATGCTCTCCTAGCGTGTCTTCCAGCTTGTGAGGTGAAACCCCTCCAAATGGTTCAGAACGCAGCAGCACGTCTGGTTTTTGATCAGCCCAAAAGGACTCATTTCACTCCAGTACTCAACGACCTCCGCTGGCCCCGTGTCCTTCCGTATCAAATTCAAGTCACTAATGCTTGCATCCAGAGTGACTGCTGGGTCTGCACCCATCTACCTAAACTCCAGGATACAAGCTTATGTTCCCTCTCGGGCCACCACTCCTCCAATGAACGCCGTCTCGCTCTGCCATCCCTACACACAAAGCAATCTCAGTCCCGGCTGTTTGCATCTGTGACACCACGATGCCATCAGAGCAGGGACATGCATTGACAGGACAAATGTCTTAATGGTCAGCAAAGAGCTGAAAGATTAACAACTAACTTTAACTTCCAGTGTGTTTGGCTTAACTGCCCTCAATAACTTCAGACTTGACAGAATATTCAAAAACAGCTCTTGAGGCGAGCACATATTATTTTGTCTCAGCTGTTTGTAAACAGATACAACAGTCTCCACAGGCACAATAACACATGGAGAACACTGCGTATGACTGTCACCAAAACTGCCCTATTTTTTATCTACAAGCCTTAAAAACATTCACGCATTACTTTGATTTTCTTTTCTTCTTTTGGTGGAGATGAGCGATGCATGTAATTCCATTACTGAACCCTTATGTGCTGCAATGCCAAACAAAAGTAATCTATTTCACTTAGTGTTGAATTTGTCATCGCTGCACCATTGCTGGCTCCCGTTATTACTGTACTCTTTTGTGTCAAGTGTGTGTCAGAGAAAGGAAAGGAAGAGAGAGAGAGTAAATGAAGGAATAATAGCAAAGGAAGAAAAAAGAAACCTTGAAATCCAGCTCATCTCACATCCAGAGGTTGCAGCTGTGTGCTATATGAATGTATAATTCTGTTCACTCAATTCATATTCAGCACAGAGCACCACACTCTTCTATTAGCCTAATATTATCCAAATCAAATTAACTGAGGGTAATTTCATTTCTGTAATAGATACTATCTAATAGGATATGCAGACTGCCATGTAGCATTACAATCGCTGTTCCTTCAAAGAGACATTTAGTCACCAACACTGGCAATATCTGACATTTAGTCTTGTCATTTAAAATCCGCTTCACACATACACACACACAAGCATTTGAATTTTATAAACTGGTGTTTTGGTTTATAGTCGCCTACAAATTCAACACGGTGAAAATTCAGCAGTGTTATAAATGGAAAGGTCTTCTCATTCATTCCAGTCCCCATTCATAGTTAGAATCAATGAAAATTGCTTGCAGAAAATGAGGAAGATAGATTAAAAAAAAGTGACATTCAGGAGTCATTCATTGAGGATGCAGACAAAAGAACAAGTATCGCTAAGGAGGAGAAGTGAAAAAGTACTCTGCTATTGTTTCCCATCTCATTATGAAGTACAAAATCGGCGCAATCTAACCAGGCAAAACAATGAGACCACACGAGAGCGAGAATGAAAGGAAGAGGGGAAAACAGGAGATAATGAAGACTTCATTAATCAGCGCTGATACCAGCCCTCATTTATCACGCCATTGTTGAAACCAATACAAATTCCACTGCTGAGATGTCCTTAAAAATGCCTGATTGTGGAAACCTTTCCACTTGCTGTCACACTGACATAATCGGCAGGACTGCATGCTGAAAGGAGGCATTTGCCAGAGCAGGAATCCAGAAATCTTTACACACACAGGTGAAATTTACAGGTGGTATGTACGTTGGATTTCCAATCAATTCAATGGAGTAGAACAGAAAGATTTGAATGCAGGAGTGAAAGGAACGACGGTGTCTCCCTACTGTTAATGGATTTTTATAGCAATGAAAGCTGCTGGTTCAATAAAATGTTAGTGAGATAAAATTGTCAGACAATCAAAATGAGTCTGCAGAACTAATAAAATTGTCAAAGAAAAGATTGAGGAAAGCGGTGGGTTTTACTATGGGTTACACTGACTATATAATACAAGAAAGCTCATTTTGTTTTTGGGTGGGTAGTCGAGATAGAGATGTTCTTATACAGAAGTAGAGAAATCCTGACTTAATTACAGTTCAAGTTTCAAAACTCCCCACTGGTAAATGCCCATGTTATTCAAACTCCACATCGTAACAGGATTCCTGTGAAACATTTAATGTTTCCAAACTCAGGCTCGACTTGATAAAGCTTCTCCAAAGGTGATCAGTGGAGGTCCATTGAAATGAGTCTTTCCTGCATTAAATGATATCAGCTTGCAAGGTCAAGGGGTCACAGATTTGAATGCAGTGGATGCCTCTTTTAGAATTAAAAAAATTGAATTGATAAATACTAAGTGTATTAATGTAGAATTTAGCTGCATGCTCACTTGATAAATGAGGTCCCTGTTCTTGCAGAGCCAGCTTCAGATCCACAGATAATCAGGATCAGGAGTGGAGAGGAAAACGCAAATGAGTGTTAATGAGGAGAGAACTCATGGAAACAGCCACATGATTACCTGTCTGCCTCACAGTAATGGAATACAATGTACCCATGATTAGTGTGGTTCCAACAGTAAAATTGCAGTGAGTGTGTGAGTGCATAGTTTTGTGCTCCATCCATCTCTCTCTGCACCAACTGTGTCTTTTTTTTTATCTCTGCCTGAGCCGTGTTGTGTGCTAGGGGACTTATCACTCTTCTAATGTTGCACAGTTTCACAGACCTGCAAATTTGCATATGTGTATGTGTGTGTTTGTGTTTGCATGTGTCACGGAGCGAGCGAGCGAGTACGGTCTGTCCATCACCCATCAATGGAGACAATAAAAGACAGCCATGAGCCCTCCATAATCGGAGAGAAACACAGAGAGTTTGGGTGACTCAGAGGGACACGCTTAGCAAAACTTTCTGAGGAATTTTGGATCTCTGGTGAGACTGAATGACTGACAAGCCATCTGTGGGAAACAGATGAGCTACACAGCTACAGGATAGAAAGTCTTCCCACATGGAGGGAGAAGCTATATTCAGTAAACAGGGAGGTTAAATCCACCTTAACTCAAACTTGCACATTTGCAGAGGAGCCTGCCTGTGTGCTGCAGAGCATTTCTTTTTTTTTAATAAGGAATGCTGCTATATTTTCTTTGCAGATAATAATCTATTCTATGCATCGGTGCACTGAGCGCTGGCAACCAAAGATGTCACAAAAAAATCGAAAGGTAAGAACTTTGCAGAAGCCCACTACAAGGACAGAGTAATGCTTCTGAATGTTCAGTATGAATTACTGTCCAACTGTAATGCAATTGATTTTTGATTGTTTGTAGCTTAGCCGCCTTTTTAATTTTCTTCACATCCTTGGCTGGAAAACAAGCTGGACACCTGCCATTTGGTCGAAGAAAGTAGGCAGGGAGGGAAGGGGGATTATACAAGTCAGATGAGGTAGGATGCAGATCCGTGCAGGGGAAAATTCCCCCAAGCATATATCTTTTTACTTGTACTGAAAAAAGACACATTAGCACGTTTCAAATGTACTGTATGTTACCAATCACTGTATAATTCTGTCAATATTTCATCCACTTGTGATTCATGTATTCCCACTGTAGAATCCCAGAGCCACAAAGCAATTTCATTTTAATAAGGTGGTATATGGAGCAACTCATAAGTGTTTGAACACATACAAGTAATTCTGCAGAGCACTGTTTAGTTTATAGAGCCAAATTTTAAGGTAATGCTAAGTGATGTCAGAGCTTTTCAAGGGTGGAAGGAAATATTTTTCTCACATCTTGTATTGATACAGACCTTCTCTTTTAACCAATAAACCACTCTCACTGTACTTTACAGTGATTTTAGAGTAGATTAGAGGTGCTGTTTAGCACAGTAAAGTGGTGCACAATAATAGCATTGCCTCACATGGTTTAATAGTTTTATAAAGAAGCTGTAACGGAGCACCACATATTCTATAAATTTAAATTCTCTTCTGTTGCTTTAAAGCTGCACTATAAATACTTTTTATATTTACAATAAATTAAATGTGGTGTGGTCACTAATGCTGACAAACCTCCGGAAAGTTACAACCTAACTCTTTGTAGTTAATACTCAAGTCTATGGGGCTTTTTAGCTTCTTTCAACAAATTGCTTTTGTTCTCCGGCTCACAAACTCTGCATTCATCAACTTCCATCCAGTTTTCACTGAAAGAGCTCAGATAAACCCATTAAACAGTACCTCCCCAACACCAAACAGCAGACAGAAAAATCGTCATCATTAGCTGACCTGACTGAAAGCAAGTGGAATCGGGCCACAAACAGGAAGCAACAAACATTTCTTATGTGAGTATCTCAGCTGATTAAAACAAGATTAACAACTGTTTAAAACATATCTAAAAAGGGTATCTTTACATGGTAGGAAGCGGATGGCTACTGCCTTTTGAAGCTGGGAGGGTGACAGAAATCTAAAGCGGTGGGAGGACAGAACAGACAAGGCGCAGATGTGTTAAGAAAGCTTGGTATCAAGGTTCATGAGCCTCGTTAGTTCTGCTTCTCACAGGAAGCTGATCTCTCTAATCAGAATAAGCAGCTTGTCAGCGCACACTCATCATCTAATTAATCACAATCAGACAGAAATCTACAACACATTAACGCTACCTAGACAATCTGACATATTCACACACACAAACACAGCGGCTTTAACTCAGTCTGACCGGCAAAGTGTGTGTCCCCCCCCCCCAATATACTCTTCTATGTGTGCAGGCATCTGCGGTGTGACCTGACTAAGTTTCAAGGGCGCCATGTAAGTGAAACAATTTGGGTCATCACATCGATACTAACCCTTAACGGCCTTTAACTTTTCAGCCAGCTTTGATGAGGGGGAAAAAAATTGAATCTGGAGTCAATGAAATGAAAGATAACATCACAAAAGCTGAGAATGAGAAGAGGGAGTGAGAGAGGGAGAGAAGAGGCAGGAGAATCGCTCGGGTGGGGAGACGGAGCGTTTTAAGGAGCTCTGTCAACCACTCGTTCCCATTCTTGACTCCTTGAGGATCAGAGGAAAGCTTGGTGTCATTCGGCTGTCTGCTCTTTGATGTGTGCCGTGTGAGAGACGGGGCTCCCAGCCTTTCATGTCGTACTTTGTATTCAGGCATCCCAACCCTGGCAAGAATTACAGTAAGATAGTCATTTAGTTCAAGCTCATCACACAGCGGATTTGCTTCTTCAGACACATTTGACTGTGCTTATTTTAAGGCTGTGGCCACTTCAACAAAGGCCATCAAGCATGTACAGAAAAAACATAGCATGGTTTATTGAGCCCGGCCGAGGAGATACAGTGCCAGCATACAACATGTAAACATATCAAATGCCAACACCAAATTTTCTGTCTTCCCCTAGTGCCCGTAGGTTTCCCTATTAGGTCATCTTTAGACAAACAACAACAAATCTATCTGATGTTTAGACTCCAATGCTTCATCATATTGGAATCTATCACTATCCATGAGTTGTACTCTAGTCTGTGGAGCCAGTGAGTTCTTGTAAACATTCTTGTAAGACTCAACCTTGTGAGATTCCCAGAGAACACTGATATTTGCTAGCCTGACGCCTGAGCTACTGTCTCTAACTAATCAGTCTATTGTTGTCTCCCTGGCAAGGACAGTTACATGTGAGAAATACCTACAGCTAGAAGGTCAGAAAACACTTATAGGGTCAGCTAAATTACTCTAAGCTAGACCTGTCTTACTTTTCCTTGTTACACCAACAAAGCCCCTTAAGAAATATTCTCAACATGATCCTTGAGCTTTTCTTTTAGTATTGAGAGAGAGCTTACCTTCTCATTGGCCTGTTCCAATCTACAAGAGGAACACAATAGTGAACAGAGAGTGGTATTTCTACTGTATACAGGTGTCATTCCTGCAAATGGCTGGATAAATGGAGACAATAAGGTATTTAAATACACCTTCTGTTGTGACTTGTAGTATTTCCCTGTGAGTTTCTGAGTTTTTGCCATTGTTTCATGTGTCTTTCTGTTTACCTGTTTCTCTCGTTCCTTGTCTTCAGTAGTATCTGTCTTGTCTCATATCCTAGTTATGTCCTGCGTTCTTATTCACGTCTTAGTGTTCACTCCTGGACTGCGTACGTCTGTGTTTTGCCCATGTCTATCTGTGTTCTCTTTTATCCCGGCTTCGGTCTGTGTTCCTTGTTGGTGTTAGTTTATTTGTGATCCGTCCGCTCGTATTAGTTTATTTATATTACTCTGATGTTCAGTACTTGTGTCTGCTCACCTCCAGTATCCGCCTGCATTCCAGTCTCTCTGTTTTCCCCTTCTGTCTCTCTGCCTCGTTAACCTGATCCCAGTCACCAGTGTTGCTTCCGCCATGCTCGTTAGTCCCTGTGTTTAAATGTTTGGTGTTTCCATTCCTTCCCTGCCCTGTCATTTTAGCTTGTAGCATGTTGACGCTCTGTCTGTCTGTGGTTGTAGATCTCTCTGTCTCGTCCTGCCTGTTCCTTGGATTTTGGTTTTCACCTGTTTTTTGATTTCTCTGTCGGATCAGAGCTTAGTTGTACCTCTATGATTTGGATTACCTGGACTCAGCCACTCATTGTAAGTGTGCTCGCTTTTTGTTTGTTGGAATAAATCTCCTTTGAACTGTACCACCTCTGCTTTGGGTCCTGCATTTGGGTCCTCCAACCTTCTCTACCACCACTCACCGTGACACCTTCTCATTTTTTAGATGCAACAAACAAGCCATTTTGGTGTCAGATCATCAAAAAGCAAGAACTTTACATGAGACACTTGTCTCATGAAAATAAAGTATGTGGTCGACACAAAAAACCTGGATAGCCACTTGTTCGTCATCATAACAATTTTGTGGGAAGAATGGGACCACTGCACCTGGATATGGACAGGTGACAAAATTCACCATCAAAATCACACAGACCCTCTTGAACCATTGCAACCATTCAGATGCGGAAAGCCTAACTTAGGCTTATCACATCATGAGTTACCCCACTGACTTCCAGCCTGGGTGTATTACATGATGTATTTTGAGCAAGGTGCACCGCTTGTGCAGCAGAAACTCTCACCTTGAAGACTTCTCACAACTCTGTTGATCTGCTGTTTCTATTGCTTTATCTACCTTGACTTATACCAACAGCTACATGGAAAAAGGTTCAGACATGCTCTCTCCTCTCAAAAGGCCTGCTGGGAAATTTACTAAATTATTAAGTAGAGAAGGCAGTTTGATGGAAAGTGGGCAGAACAAAAATTGGAATTACAACATTTCAAAATATCTACTGTAATGCAGAAAATAGGAGAATTGGGAGAATCTAACAGCCACCTGAGGGTGAGGGATACCCGTGTACTAGCAGAGGTGTGCATACTTTAATGATCAGGAGGAGAATAGCACTCGCTGTGTTGATGTTCCACAGCTTGGATCAAAGCCATGTATTCACTTCAGCCATCACTCCATTCAATGCCATATGGTTCCTCTATACTGTAGCCCACCATTAAAACAGTGTTCTCTTTGACTAGACTGGGGTACACAAAACGCTTTTCATGGCCACACGCACACACAGGGTCAGTTTGTCCTCATTGCTTTGTCAAGCTGGTCAGGTTGTCACAGCAGACACAAAGATATTGCATAACACCTTTGTGCTGACTTGGGATTGTAAAGATAAACGACAGTGGTGATGGGAATTACAGCTCTTTCAAGGGAGCCAGATCTTATGGCTCCGTTCCTTTACAAGAGCCGGCTCTTTCAGCTCCCAAACGGCTCTTGATGTAGTACAACTTCTGCTCATCACTGTCTAAGTTACATTCTTTTGTGTTGCAAGAAATAATATACTAGACTCTTCATCTGAACACTGAAATATTCTGACATATTGATGGTCAAAAACTATCCTAATCTCCATCCTATAACAAAAATAACACCCTGCTAATGAAAATTAAATAGTACGGTTAATAAATAATAACGCAACTCCATAAAGACACATACTGTATATTTCAAGTAGTGAAAGTCTAAGCATAATTTGTTCATTGTCATGCTTTCTTTTTTTCCACAAAATCAGCTCTCAGACAGGAGCTGGCTCCCATCATTCATTTGAAAAGGTCATATTATGCTTTTGGCTTTTTCCCTTTCCTTTATTGTGTTATATATCTTTTTGTGGGTTTGCAAAGTGAAAAAGTCCTCCCAAAGAGTGTTTTAAACCTCCACAGAAAACACTGCTCCTGAAGTGCCCGAAAATAGTTTGATTGTAGTCCAGTCTTTGCTTCCGTAACCTATCTGCATCACCTTGTAATAGGAGTCATAATGCTCACCTAATGGCTGGTGTAGCACGCACCTCAAAAACACTGGTGGAGAAACACACTGGGCTGCAGCAAACAGAGACAAGACATCCGCCAGCTGCCTCCCCTCACCCCCACCCTACCTACCAAACATTAGCTAGCCTCCAGGCCAGGGGCGCTACTGAACATAAAGCTTTACTGGGTCACAGCTGTGGTAGTACTGGCTGAGGCTGGATGTGGATCAACTGAGCTTGTACTGGCTGATGATCCAGGATCTACTCTACTGACAAACGTAAGCATTGCCCCTATATATTATAGACAACAATACTTGATAGTAGTGTTGTAGTACTTGAGACCGGTCTTGGTCTTAAGACCGGTTTTGAGACCACTTGTTGATGGTCTTGGTCTCGTCTCGGACTCGACCGCATTTGCACATTGAAGACTCTGGATTTTATTTCAAGACTAGTCAAGACCATAACTCTGATTTGTTAACATCCTAACTTTGATTGGAAGTAAAACGTATTGCTTCAAATGCAACCAATTACCCTGATTAAACATTTGTTGTAACCGTTAACGACTGTCACCCTTCCCTGCGATGCTTACGTTGACTTCAGCTCAGTGTTTGCATGTGGGTGTTTTAATGGGAATGTGGCTCTTTTAAATCAATTTGTGAAGTACCTTTGATCTCGTTCCACATTTAATGCATGCCATGCAATGTAGGGAACTGGTCTTGGTCTTGACTCGGTCTCGCCCTCCCTCGGTCTTGGTCTCGACTGCTCTCAGACTCTAAAAGTCTCAATAAACTCTGGTCTTGGTCTTGACTTGGTCTTGGTTTGGGCGGTCTTGACTACTACTTGATCGATATTATTGTTATCAGCTTCATCCAGCCTATTGAAACTGTCTCCTCCAGGTTTCCTTTAATACATTTTCATTTTCAGTTTTATAAACACCGTTGCCCGTCGGCGTTTATCAAAAATAATAATAATAAATAGTTGTATTTCACTTTAACATTGTTCAGACACAAAGGCTGAAAAGCAACTTAAACACAGCCAGACAAGAGATGTGCTGCTCAGCTGGATTTGCACGACAGAGTAGAGAGATACTGCAGCTGCATATTAACCTTACATTACTGTTATTTGCTGACATCAGACTTTGAGAGGAGAGAACACATGTTTACCTGACTGCTGTTCCCAAAAGTCACTCTCATTGAGTTTTTTTCTCTTCTTGTGCCCAGAAGGATAGTACCTCTTCATCCTCTCACCTTGTTGTGAACACTCGCAGCGTTAACAGTGAGCTGTTTCACGTTAACCAGAAGTTTTATCCCTTTAAGTGTAACCGGACGTTACATATCTATTATTGCAAACTTGACCAGACGTTGCAGATGTGCCAATTGTTGATAACTTGACCTCGGAGCCCTACACGTCAAACGCCAAAGGGTCTTGACCGTGCCCCAGTAAAAACTGTCTAACCCTATGCTCCAGGCAGTTAATGGACAGAAGTTGTTACTGTGATGTAGAGACGGTGCACAGTTAAAACTTCATGTATAAAACTTACCACTATAATAACCACTCTGAAACTCTTGCTCAAGTCTAGCTTGCAAAGCTGGTTTGGGAACATGTACAGCTGAACCGAAGCTATGGTTACCGGCTTGTCAGGACCCGTGCTACTCTGCTACTGTAGTCCTGCACATGTGCAACAAAGATCAAATAGCAGTGAGATGCTTCACTCCATAGCTAAAACGGAGTGGTCAACACAAAGGGTGAAAAGAGGTGCTGCAGCAATGTACAGTATGACAAAAATATGGTGCTGAAAAATAAACCATGTAAACTTGTTCTGGTACAGCCACTAAAAAAAATTATGAACCTGAAAATGAGCATAATATGACCACTTTAAAAGAGACCTGCTCATAGAGCTAAATCATTTGTGGCTGACACATCACTAAATGGCAGCCAAAGAGCTCTGAGACAACACACCAGAACAGATTTAGAACAGTTTTACCTAAATCAATTGCAGATTTCCTTTTTCACTGCCTGTCTGTGATGCACAGCCTTTCCTGAACACAAATAGGAAAATTGTGTGAAATGGAAGGTTCATATTTATTGTACAGACACTGGGGTGGTATCAATCTTCTCTAAGTAACTCTTGTAAGCCAATAAGTTCCCCAAAAGATATGTACTGTTTCTTTAACTACATTCTTATGACCTATTTAGTGCAAGTATACGCCATTCTGGCAGAATTGCTTGACCTTTGATTTGAGTGACAACAAAATGAAGACAGAAAAACTTGTCGTGTGTATCTGACCTGCACTTTGTAATATAGTGGAAAGGTTAGCGAGCAGCAGGCTGACTCAGGCTCAAAACACAGAAATGCAAACACCCACATGCCCTGCACACTAACACACCACGCACGACAGATCGGGTGGAAAACACTCTGAGTATCTGTAAAGGTCAAGGGTTGTGGATCAATTCTGACAGGGCCACGGGGATATGAACACAGATGGTGCATAATCTACCATCCCCTCTGAATTATGCAGTGTGACTTCCTCTCTCTCCTCTGGCCAAAATCACAGCCAAAACCTTCATTCAGACCTAGTTACACTCAACTAAAAGCCCTTGTTGGTTCACACTCCAGTGACACAACGAAAAGAAAGAGCAAAATGCCAACATCAGCCAAAAAAATATATTTTAAGAAAGACAGAAAATGTACAATTATCTTTAACTTTTGATGGTGTGGTCTTTTTTATGCTTTTGATGGCTGAAATAAATATTCAACTTGCCAAAAGCAGAAACAAACATTATGTAGTCCCCAGACAGGTGAACAAAAATACAGACAGCATGCACATTACATACAACTTGCATTATAAAATACTGTTCATTATATATTTTATATATATATATATTTATCAAGCTCCTCTCCTGTGGAACCAGGTTCCAGTTCGGGTTCAGGAGGCAGACACCATCTCCACATTTAAGAGTAGGCTTAAGACTTTCCTCTTTGATAAAGCTTATAGTTAGGGCTGGCTCAGGTGAGTCCTGAACCATCCCTTAGTTATGCTGCTATAGGCCTAGACTGCCGGGGGATTTCCCATGATGCACTGAGCTCCTCTCTCCTCTACTTTCTCTCCCTCTCTATGCAACCTCATCCCATTATTGCATGTTACTAACACAACTTCTCCCCTTTCTGGTAGTCTTGTGCTTTCTCGTCCCTCTCCTCTCTCCTCCTATCACTTCCTGCAGGTTTTCTGGCTCTGGAGCTGTGGAGTCTGGATCTGTGGTTGCGGGTCACCTGCTGCCCCCGTGTTCCTGCTCGACACCCTCTGCTGCAACGACTATTGTTGCTAGTCTTATTGTTATTATTGTTATTATAATCAT
>NC_060158.1:21863212-21930867 GCF_021292245.1 Micropterus dolomieu | reverse complement strand
ATCACTTCCTGCAGGTTTTCTGGCTCTGGAGCTGTGGAGTCTGGATCTGTGGTTGCGGGTCACCTGCTGCCCCCGTGTTCCTGCTCGACACCCTCTGCTGCAACGACTATTGTTGCTAGTCTTATTGTTATTATTGTTATTATAATCATTAACATTACGATGGTTACCATTAACACTATTATAAATATCTGTACCATTTTTCATTTAGTCTATAGCAACATTACCTTCACTGTCTGTACCTCTGTGTGTATATTGTGTAGGCTGCCTCCCTCCCCTCTCTCTCTCCTTACATCCCTCTCTTTTTCTCTCTCTCTCTCTTTCTCTCTCTCTCTCTCTTTCTCTCTCTCTCTCTCTCTCTCTCCTTCACCCCAACCGGTCGAGGCAGATGGCCGCCCACCCTGAGCCATGGTTCTGCTCGAGGTTTCTGCCTCTTAAAAGGAAGTTTTTCCTTGCCTCTGTCGCCTAGTGCTTGCTCTTGGTGGGAACTGTTGGGCTTCTGTAAATATCATCATAGAGTACGGTCTAGACCTGTTCTTTTATGAAAAGCGCTGTGAGATAACTGTTGTTGTGATTTGGCGCTATATAAATAAAACTGAATTGAATTGAATTGAATATACACAGTCACAGGATGCAAATGGTAATTACAGAGCAGTTGTGTGTGTTCGATTAGTTAATACTGATTCATGAGATTAAAATTGATGATTGCACTCTGGATTCTACTCCACATTTGTAGCAGCACAGAAAAAGAATAAACACCTGGGGAAGTCACCCCTTGTTTATGTCCTTGTAATCCTGCTGTCGATCTCCAACCAGCGTGGGGGGTGGGTGATTTTATGTTGGTGGTGTTGTGGTTTCTTGTCCAAACCTTTTAGAGATTTGTCACTGATGGAGCAAAGGGGCTTCATTGTCGCCCTCTGGAACCGGCGTGCATTAGGCCAGATGAGTGGAGTGCAGAAAAGGAGGAAAAGTAATGACGGATGTTTGAAATGCTGGAAATGTTTTTGGTTTGTGTTTTTAAAAGTTAAGGTTGGATCCAAAGTAATTCCCGAGAATTTAAATTGATTTATGGTTCCTCTTTTTTTTCCTTGGATGTAGATATCAGGATAGAATTGGATATTCTAAGCATTATTGCGTACTAATATTAAAATCCTAGCAGTTCACAATGTCATCCTGGATACTGGATGTAAAAAGTTTATATGTGAATTTTATCTTGATGAAATAACTCCAGTTTTAACACTCCTGTTTCAAGCTTTAAGAAAGACTTGTAGCATAATTTAAATTAAACAGGGACAGATCTCTGTGATAACAATGTACCTTTATATGCAAATTTAAGTTCTTTCATGTAGCTTAAATTATTATTTCACACAGGTAAATCAATTATTGATTAAAGTAAATGGCTTTGATTCAAAGCAAGGTAGAGATCAAACCACATTTTTTTGGACAAATCTGGGACAGCTACAAAAGCAGGGACAGAGGGAGGGAGAGCACCATGTCAGTTCTGTTTATAATACATTATTTTGTGGATAACACGGAGCGTCCAAATAATTATGACACAGTGACATTAAAGAGGGCAAACACAAATGCTCACACAAATATAAGAGATATGTACACAAAAGAAATAAAAGAACAAGAGGACACAGGATGAGCTCCACTGACTTTCAATTACTGTCCCCTCTCTCTTGATGCTCCTCCAGCTCTCATCTGAGACGGAGCTGTGAAATTGAATTGCTGAGCACATCTCGACAAACAAAGCGACTCTCCACCTTGCCACCAACAGAGGGAAGGACCAGCACCGTGACAGCGAAAACACCACCATGTCAGAGCCTGATAAGTTCAGTAACTGTTGGAAAGAAAACAAATCTGGGGGCTTAAATCAGAAGTGCAGTGGAGCAGCTGAATGGACCGGTGAAGTGGGAGGTATTGGTGCACTGTATGAGTGGTCATGTTTCTGTACTCTGAGACACTCCCCAAATCTGGTCCTTTGAGCGGTGCTTGTGGAAAAATGTATTCACATTACTTGTGGTCAAAATTCAAAATGACTGCATTTTATTAACTGACATCTACTTAATGAAATAGTTTTGTGATAAACACCTGTTTGCATTATTGCAAAGAGTTGGATAAAAAGACTGATATCGCTCTCATGTCTGTATGGTAAATACGAATCTTTTTGGTAAATGCGCACATTCATTTGTCATATCTGTCCACGAAAGTAAAACCCTACAGCTAATAGCCAGTTAACTTAGCAATCATTTTCAAAACAGTTAATAAAATCTTCCTTCCAGCACCTCTTCTAAAGTCCACTTCACAGGTTATATATCTTGTTTGTTTAATCATTACAAGAACTAAAATGTAAAAATGGCATTTGGACACAGTCAAGCTAGCTTTTATTCATTTCCATTGTTCATGCTAAGCTACGCTAACCAGCTAACGACTGTAGCCATGTTATCAATCTTCTCAGCAAGAAAGCAGTCTAAACAGAATACCAAAGACATGATTTATCCAAAATGTATCATTTATATATGATATCTGTTTAGTGATGATGTGTTGAAAATTAAACTATTTTATTTGTCAACGCACAATCAAATGTGTTTCCCCGTGACAAAAAACTTTTCACCCCACCAGAGCACTGCGCTCCCAGAGTCTCCAAAAGTAGACTAAGAGCCAGAGCGTTCAGCTATCAAGCTCCTCTCCTTTGGAACTAGGTTCCAGTTTGGGTACAGGAGGCAGACACCATCTCCACATTTAAGAGTAGGCTTAAGACTTTCCTCTTTGATAAAGCTTATAGTTAGGGCTGGCTCAGGTGAGTCCTGAACCATCCCTTAGTTATGCTGCTATAGGCCTAGACTGCCGGGGGATTTCCCATGATGCACTGAGCTCCTCTCTCCTCTACTTTCTCTCCCTCTGTATGCAACCTCATCCCATTATTACATGTTACTAACACAACTTCTCCCCTTTCCGGTAGTCTTGTGCTTTCTCGTCCCTCTCCTCTCTCCTCCTATCTCTTCCTGCAGGTGTTTCTGGGTCTGGACCTGTGGAGTCTGGATCTGTGGCTGCGGGTCACCTGCTGCCCTCATGTTCCTGCTCGACACCCTCTGCTACAACAACTATTGTTACTAGTCCTATTGTTATTATTGTTATTATAATCATTAACATTACGATTGTTATCATTAACACTTCTATAAATATCTGTACCATTTTTCATTTAGTCTATAGCAACATCACCTTTACTGTCTGTACCTCTGTGTGTGTATATTGTGTAGGCTGCCTCCCTCCCCTCTCTCTCTCCTTACATCCCTCTCTTTTTCTCTCTCTCTCTCTCTCTCTCTCTCTGCTCCTCTCTCTCTCTGTCTCTCTCTCCTTCACCCCCAACTGGTCGAGGCAGATGGCCGCCCACCCTGAGCCATGGTTCTGCTCGAGGTTTCTGCCTCTTAAAAGGAAGTTTTTCCTTGCCTCTGTCGCCTAGTGCTTGCTTTTGGTGGGAATTGTTGGGCTTCTGTAAATAACATCATAGAGTACGGTCTAGACCTGCTCTTTTATGAAAAGCCCTGTGAGATAACTGTTGTTGTGATTTGGCGCTATATAAATAAAATAGAATTGAATTGAATTTGGCACATTTTATGTTCTAAGAAGTAGTTTAATAAATATTTGTCTTACATATGCTACACAGTCTGTGACAGAAGCAAACTGTTTGAATTTACTGTTAGGAACTAAGCTAGCTATGTTACCAGTCTGCTGGTGTTAAATTTAACCATGATGTGCAGACAAAGCAGTCTGTGTCATAGTATTCAGACTGAAAGGGGTATTTCTGAATTTCAGTGAGACCATTCTCTTTCTGAGTATATTGGAAAATCATTTAGACTAATCTGAGCGACACTGAACTTTCACTGGCAGACAGCCTGTCTGACATCTGCAGGTTGAAATCTAATGATGGAAGTCCAGAAATAGCCCATGTAGCACAAACTGGTCCCTGTGGACATTTATTCTTTAGTTTTCACCACCATGGTGCATCAATATTATGTAGAACACTCTCCTTCTTGTAAGTGTTCTAAGATTACTATGGATATGGGTAAAGGGTTGACAGGGATAACTTTCTTTGAGAACAAACCTTACACAACAGTATATGCGTTAATGCAGTGTACGCAAAACATGGCATCATCCTGACTAATCACAGGCAGTGGCATGACAGCGGCCTCATCTGATTGAATCTAATCGTTTAATTTTTTTCACAAAGGGATGCCAACTCTGCCTGGCCTCCTCACGTAGTCAGACTACAGGTCAGTCTACGGTGGAACAATATAGTGTTTCACCACACATCCAACGCATAGCATTTAGAGGTGCGTTGTTTCACTTGAGAGAAATCGGGAAGAGTGGGGGGAAACATGTTGTGCTTCCATCCAACAGAGCAACATTAGCATTCATATCGAGTCATGTTTCTGTCTAACAGGCGAAAGTTCTGTCCATTGTTTTTTTATTTCTCTCTTTTAGCTCTGTTTTTAGTTTCAACTCCAGAGGGAATAACTGGCTCTTTTAATGCTCCACTATTTTCACCAGCTAACCTTTTCTCATTCTGGGCAGGTAGTGTACAGCATGTTTTGTTTTCTCACTATAAACAGTGGCTTGCTGAGAGTGAGAATGATGCTAGTAGAGTACTGAGACTGAACAAAAACAGTAAAGTTGCGGCCCCAAAAACCCTAACAGTGAAAGATGCTACAAAGGTCTGTAAATCTGAGAGAAACTGAGTCGGGTAATAATTCTTTGTGGGTTCTTTGCTATGAGCGATCCCTTTCACATGCATGTAGTCATGTGATCTGTTATTGTTAATATAAAAATGCTAATTATAGCTAACAAATAGTGATATCTATGAAACAAGCCAGAAAAAAGCAGATCCCTTGCCCATCTGTACTTAATTAGTTAAAGTCCTGAAAGAAGCTGCAATGTGTGTATATGTACAACAAATCACACACACACACACACACACACACACACAACAATATAATCTCAATCCAGTCACACTCCAACAGAGTAATGACGAGAATGATGAAAGGTCAGTATAGTTTGAGATGCTACTGGCCTGCTTATGCGGGCCGTGCCACTCCCCACTGTGTGTTTGTCGCCCTGAGGTGAGGCACCGCACGGTGGACAGTCTGCCTGGTCCTGCTTCGCCTCAACCCCCTCACCCACCCACCTCAGAGGCCCTGGGGCACCCCTGGGCCTACCAAGCTTCCTCGGGCCCACAGTTGGTGATCTAGTTTTACAAGCTGACACATATGGGATCCCTCTATTATTCATCCTCCAGAGAGGTGGAGTAGTGGAGTCTTGCACCATGGTGCCACAGTGGGAGGGGGGTGGAGGCAGTGTTGCTTCAGAGTTTCCACATCACAGCAGAGTGTGTATGTGTGTGTGCGTGCTCATTATTTCTGGACGGAAGGGGTGTTTAAATTTTGACATGGAGTTAGGTAATATATCAGATGATCCCTATACAGCAACAGATTGTTTATTATAAACTGACACACATTCACCTCCACACAGGAAGTATGGTTGAAATGCAGATTTTGGGTGGAAAATACACACCAATAATGCAAATGCACATGCTGATATTACTGTAGCATGAATGCAACCAGAAAGAAAGATGCACGCACACTCAGAGGCAGCATGCCTGAAAATTTGTTATACAAAATCTACAGGACCCTCTCGTTACACACAAACACACACACACACTGATTACTTCTCTCTGCTTGTACATGAGTGGGCCTCCTGACCAGCAGAGAGGAGCCGGGAGTGAATTACAAACCATTATCCCTCGCGCTAAAGCAGTTACAGCCGAAACCTGAGAGAGGACAGAAGGAGAGATGGAGAGAGTATCGATGGAGGGGGGGGATAAGCCAGAGGAATGGAGAGAGTGACGTCAGGACAAATGGGAACAGGGGAAAAAGATGGGGGAGAAGATGACGAAGGGATAGAATAACAGGGAAAAACATGGTGATGGAGAGGGGAAAGAAGGAGTGGAATGACAATGCTTGACATTTCTCTGCCAATCTGCATGAGGTGAACTTGGGTGATGGTTTACCTACCCCCCCCCCCCCCCCCCCCCCCCCCCCCCCCCCCCCCCCCCCCCCCCCCCAACAACCAACCACCAACCACCCACCCCACCACCAGCACAACCAACCACAGCTGCTATCTGTTCCATTTTCCTCAGTCACTTTGTCACAGGTTCGGGTTTCCTTGGAAAGATGGCATTACATTAGTCACAGTGTTTAATCAAATGTCATTATCATTTCACAGAACTCTCTTTGTGTGTGAGTGTGAGTGTGTGTGTGTGTGACACATGTGACTGTGTCAGTAATGTCACTTCCACTCTTGGCAGGAACAGAAGATTTACCCCTATGGGGACTCATCTCACAGCTCCCTGAGAAAATATGAATAAAGAAGAGAGGAGGGGTGACAGAAAGCCAAAGAAAAAAGAGAGATAATAAGAAAATGTGTGTGTGTGGTTTGAAAGAAAGAAGTATGAAAGGATTGAAGGGAAAGATGAGGGCGAAAGACAAGAGACCAAAGAGCAATTATGAAACAAATCACAAGGAAAAGAAAGGACAAGCGAAGTTGTCGTCTGCAGGAGAGAGGAGGACAGGAAGTGGAGGGGAGGATACAGAGCAGTGATGTCCTCGCGGGGTGGGTGTGGGGTAGTGGCGGTGGTGGGTGTGAGCCGGGGATAATCCTTGTATCCCATTGTCTCCTGTTTTCAAACCAATTATTGTCATCTGCAGCTGCATGAAAGAGAGTTAATGAGGGGAGCAGAGCTTTGGAGTGTCAGGGCAGAGTCAGGGGAATGGAGATAAAAAATGGAGGATGGAAAGAACAAGGGGATATGGGGGGGTGATGCAAAGGGATAGAATGTAAAATACGTGAGAGAGGAGAAAAAGTCAGTCAAATAGTCAGGGAGGCAGGTGGCTCAGTGATGCATTTTATATGCCCAACACTTTCTTTTCTCCCTGCTCTGTCACATGCCGTGCCCTCCTTTTTTTATCTTCTTCATATTCCTTTTGTGTCTTCCCTGAAAGAAACTTAAAAACTAATCACCAGTGTTTATCTGGTTTTGTAGTACATTTCTATAAAAGATTCAAACAAATCAACTACACAGAACCAAATCTTAAATACAATATAGAGAAAAGACAAAGGTGCCTGTGTATGCTAGCTTAATAAGACAGACACAGGTATTTCACAGGAGTGTTGGGGAGAAACAATGCTACATGTAGCAATAGCTAAACAATCCCCAGTACCTGTCAGGTAGTATAGCTACTTTCAAAATGACCTCCCAGCAATTGCAGGAGGTGTTACTCACCTGTAGTCAGTGGCATGGGGTGGGGTAACTTTTTGGGGAAGCCAAGTGAGAGGGGATGTCATTTTTGGAGGGCAATTATCTAATGTATTGTGCTTACAGTGCAGGGTATAATTTTACACAAAACTGAATCATATTTTAAAGATGCACACTCTCTCTCACTCACTCACTCTCTCTCACCCCAAATAGCATACATTGCCCGCTGCTTATAGTGCACAGTACAAATAGGCTTCGGTTAAGAATAAAAGAAGCATTCACAAGCTCAATCAGAAGACGTTTGAAGTTTTACATTTGCATAGTAGCAGTGGTGCATGTATCAAATAGGCCTACATACTTCTTAATGCTTGGCCAAATGTTCATAACACAACATCACTCTAGACTAACAACCGAGTACCAGACCAACAGAGTAAAAACAATTAGTCAGGTAGCCTAACCTGGCCCAGTTCTCTGTGGCAGCTGTCTCCAGTTTTGGCGTTGGTCTTCCATCAGATTTAATCTTTTGCTGCTGTAGTGCTAGTTAAGTAAAACTATTTATAACTAAAAACTCCAAATCTCCACCCACCATAACTGCACCAGCTAAAGTTGCTAACAGCTACCGTTATTTCATCTGAATGAGAACAAACCTTACACAACAGTATATGCATTAATGCAGTGAAAGCAAAACATGGCATCATCCTGACTACTCACAGTTAGGCAGTGGCACGACAGTGGCCTCACCTGATTGGTTAATCGTTTAATTTTTTTTCACAAAGGGATGCCAACTCTGCCTGGCGTCCTCGTGTAGTCAGACTGCAGGTCAGTCTACGGTGGTACAATATAGTGTTTCATCACACATCCAACGCATAGCATTTAGAGGTGCGTTGTTTCACTTATTGTAAAATAGTGAGAAATCGGGAAGAGATGACAGAAACAGCTTGTAAGATTTATCAAAACTAAAAGCATTGTGTTTTTATTAAAATGATAAATGGAGTCTGACAAAAACAGTGACAACTGTAGTGTGAGGGAAGACATATTCTTAAGGTCACCGACTGGATCGGAGCCTCCTAGATTTCAAAACTTTATAAGAGCCAGCAGACCGGTAAGCACCGCCAAGGTGTATTTGCTCACATTATAAAATGTATAAACCATGCTGATGCCCTATTCTCAGCCATGAGCTCATCCACAGTTTTATTCTCTTTTTTTGTTTTTCTGTGCAAAACATAACACATAAAAGTGCACATAGCTGACGACGACAGTCTGCCTCCATGTATGTTAATGTCTGAAGTCACATTTGATCAAGCGAGTGTCTGTGAGATCCCAAGTCCCCTGAACCGCTACTCTTAAATCTTTTAGTATAAACGCCTTGCTTTAGATTATTTTATGTCAGTTGCCTTATTCTTTTTTATAGTGAAGCACTTGAAAGTTGCTACTGGTGATAAATAGCTTGTAGCTCCACTAGCTGCCGTCTTCCTCAAGACTGGCTATTCCTGAAGTGAGGCAGTTTGTTTTCTATGATTTACAGTAATCTAAGAAGTCCAAGATCTAAAAAAAAATACACTTACAGAATCCAGATTTGTCTGTGAAGATTCTCAGTCATCCAGGTCATAGTTATCCAACGAAGGTTAAAGTCAAGGGCAACTGGACTTGGTTGAAGATACTGGAAGACGTTTCGTCCCTCATCCAAGGGACTTCTTCAGTTCTGACTGACTGGTAGGGAAACTCAGCTATTTAACCTCAGTGGGATCGTTTGCCAAGATCGTCGATACCGCTGGTTCGTTAGTGTTCCTGGTTGTTGTAACGATAGTCGTTACGGTCGTTAGGACTACCTGTGGCCAAGACTGAACGACCATCGTTGGCATCTTCACCTGAGGCCAATAGGTTTATTGAGTTTCCTGGGAAGTGATGAAAGGACAGCATTGTAAGTGGGGGATAAGTGGTGGCGTAGACCCCCTCCCCTGTTCAATGACGGCTTCTCGACCCTGGTGTAGACGGCTTCCTTGACACCTCTTTCAAACCATCCATCTTCTCTGTCTAAAATGTGCACCTGGTGGTCCTCAAACGAGTGTCCTCTGTCCTTCAGATGTAAGTAGACTGCAGAGTCTTGGCCTGAGGACTTGGCCCTTCTGTGTTGAACCATGCGTTTGTGTAGTGGTTGTTTAGTCTCCCCAATATACAGGTCTGTGCATTCCTCACTGCATTGGACCGCATACACTAGATTGCTTTTCTTGTGTTTGGGTGTGCGGTCTTTGGGGTGTACCAGCATCTGTCTTAGTGTGTTCTTGGGTTTAAAAAACACAGGGATGTTGTGTTTGGTGAAAATCCTGAAAAAAAATGAGTTTCTCTGATACTCCAGACACATATGGAATCACAATGTTGTTGCATTTGACCTTCTTTTCTTCATCCCCTGTAGTTTTGTTCTTCTTGGATCTTGTGGCTGTTTTCACAAAGGTCCATTTAGGGTATCCACAGGCTGTAAGTCCACAGGCAAACCTCAGGTGAAGATGCCAACGATTGTCGTTCAGTCTTGGCCACGGGTAGTCCTAACGACCGTAACGACTATCGTTACAACAACCAGGAACACTAACGAACCAGCGGTATCGACGATCTTGGCAAACGATCCCACTGAGGTTAAATAGCTGAGTTTCCCTACCAGTCAGTCAGAACTGAAGAAGTCCCTTGGATGATGGACGAAACGTCTTCCAGTATCTTCAACCAAGTCCAGTTGCCCTTGACTTTAACCTTCGTTGGATAGAATCCAGTTTTTTTGTTGTTGTTGTTGTTTGTGGAGCTGGAAATTATGAACATGACACGCCATATACTGAAGTACACTACAATCAATCAATCTGTGTCAAATATTAAGTATTTTTATACATGTATATTATACAGCATTCTTGAGGCTATGACCACAGACATCTCTTTGCGTTCACAGCACAGGTTGTCTGTTATAGGCTGATTTCACTATGGTAACCATATCTGCAACCATTTTTAACCTCAGTCCATTCTTTACAGTGCCTCTACATCGTTCCATACAGCATGTCTCTCCCACTGATATTGTCAGTAATGTCTGGCTCTTATCAATGTATACATTTCCAGTGCAAAGACATCACTGATACAAGACATACTGGGTCAACGCTGCACATGTGATTATATTTTCTGATCAGTCAGCAGAAGTATCAATATTTGGTTAGAAATAAAGTAAAATGGAAAGGCGTGTTACATTTGTGTCATTCCTGTATTTTGCCTTCATACTCCTAGTATCGTTAAATATCTCAAGTTAATAAAAAAAAAATAGTGTATTATTGAAACAATATATCAGTACCTAAATTCAAATACTAATGTCTATACCTTATCACAACTTGGGTTTTATTTACATAGTTTTATTTTATTTGGACACAAAAGTGAGCAGGAATGAACAGGTTGAGTAATAATTGTGTTGTTTGCCTTTATTTTCTCTTAAGTAACTAAGTTATTTCCTTTTGTGACGCCACTGCAGTGGATGGGAAGTTGATTTCTGCACTTATAGTGAGAAAGAGGTACAACATATTCTGATTCTTCTTAGATCACCCTTACTAGACCACAAATGCTCACATTAGTCAGTGTGCACGTGTCCTGACTGTCTGTGTGTGTGTGTGTGTGTGTGTGTGTGTGCGTGCGTGCAGGCTGTGGTGGTTCAAGCACATGTTGTTTCAGCTGTGACTGGCAAGGCAGGTCGCTGTGGGAGCATAAATTCTGAGAGACTTGAATTTTCTGCCTCCCCCTAGACAGAATACACACAGTCACTCGTGTGTGAAAAACAGAAACACACAATTGTATAATTTCAGCACTGCACCTACCTCACTTTACCAGCTGGTTTCTGTGACAAATCTGATCTGTTTTATGCTCAAACCCTCTTATTACCTGCACCGACAACTCAGTCACAACTTGAAAATGAAATGCGGCGAGAAAGATTGCAGCTGAAGAACAGATAAGGTGAGATAATGACAAATGAGGATGTGATTTTCTTTCGCAGACTTTTTTGTGTGTGATTGTGTTTGTTAGAGTGTGCGAGATGAAGAGAAGGTGGCAGGGAAAAGGAAAAGAGGAGAGATGTCGCTGTGGTGATGAAGTAGAAAGACAAGAGGAAAAAAATGCAGGGAAGTTTTCACCTTCCCTCGAAAATCTCGACTCTGCATTCTTGTCACTCGTTCGCATGATCAATGAGAGAATGTGTAAGGAATAGAGGAGAGGGAAAAAGACAAGATATCACACTGCTCTTAGTCAGCAGAGAGAGAGAGACTGCCATTACTGCCCAAGATCAATCCTTAGCGTGTAAGCACTTGCAAGCATTCATTACAATATGCGCATATTCATTAGTCCATATTGTTTGAAAATCCTATGATAGCCATGGATCTACTTTACTCCCCCTCATTAAATCAATGTAAACACTAACTTACCATTAAAACAGGATCACTCAAAGTGTTAGACCAGCAATGTTGGTTATTATGAGCTAACACAATAAAAAAATACATCTTGGCAGGATTAATGCTAATCTGTAGTTGCAATACACATCATCCTCTGATGTGCATGTAATTTGCAGAATCATTGCTGAGTGTCTTTTACATATTAAGCATTCACACAGAGGATCAAAGCAAATTTGCAGAAGGTTGAAAATAAAAATACAGAAGGTTGGAACTCCTTCTTGTCTGTTTTGTCTAAATCAAACAATTTTCCTATCCAAGTTCATTATGGAAATGTAATTTCTACATCTCACTGCAATCATTCAACAATCTGAATAAATGCAGAATGGGCTTTTACAATACTTGGCACAGAGACAGGGACTCATTTTTGGAATATCAGGCTATGATAGAAAGCAATGAAGGAAGGCTTAGTAAAGACTTGAATCTCTGCGTTGTAAGGGTGTCAGGCCAAATACCAGCAAGGAAGGTCCTGACCAAGATATCAAATCAGATCACATCTTACCTCATTTTGCCTGATGTACATTTGCAACAACAGTGTAACAATTTTATCTTGTCTACAGAGTTATTTTAAGGTGCAAAGCCAATGTAAGTCGAAAAAGTATTACATCGTCAAGTCAAATAGGATCTTATGACCTACAGTATATTACAGCAATGACAGATAAGTCATAAGTCAAGTTTAAAGGAATGGCACTTCAGCAGCTTATAATTGAAAGGAATTGGAACAGATGGTATCGTTATACAAGAGATTTTTTAAACGATGTCTTATGTGCAAAGACTTTGACATCAAAATTAAAACTACAATAAGCTAGCTGGCTAGCATGCTAACTTCAGTAGATATCTCTGCAAAACTTTACACAGACGTCTTTGACATGGCGTCAGAACTGTTACTTCTTCATATTCTGTTGATAAAATTTGTTAATTATTTGAATGTTCTAAACAAAAATGGCATATCTTATACATTATACCTTTAATTGAATATGTGAAGACTGGGCAAAATGGATATCTGTACCAAATTTCCAATAGTTTGATCCAGATATGTCAGTGTAGCTCAAAATAGACGAACCGACTTACTTTTTGTCAATTGGCTGGAACCTCACTTAGAAATAAATCAAACGTGCCTGTTTTCTCTGTTGCTTACAACAGCCAGAATTCTGCTTCTTATGTGAAGGTATTGGGTCATAGCTACATGCGTGCTACCGATCCTCTCTCTGACTACAGTGACAACACTGCAGCTAACAAAATGCAGTCTTCCAACAATACCACAGAACGACAGGCTCCCAGTAAAAATCACAACATAAACTTCATGTAAGTAATAATAAAGTTTTTGGCTGGAGCCGTCAGGCTAAATGAGAATCAAATCGATGTCGGAGGAAAAACAGTCGGAAAGGCTTGAGTTATGGAGAGACCGACGCAGATTTGGCGACAGGTAAATTAACATTGCTGCAATGCAGGTGAAATATAGTGTGATTTTGTGCTTTAGTTGGCTCAACTTATATAACGTTAGCTTGCTGGCTAACAGCGTGCAGTTGCTAACATCCAGTGCAAAATAATGGCTTACCACATTACTTCAACAGCTAACGCAATCCATATTACTATCCTGTGTACCACTGGTTTTCTGTCAAAGTGTTGATTTTAGCCAGCCTGCTATCATTAGCTTGGATACGCTGCATTTTGCTTTGAATTTAGATTTATATTTATATATATTTTTTTATATATTTTATATATAAACAACACAGTGGAAGACCCATTCATTACAGTAATTACTTACTGTGGTCTAACTGTTATAAAGTGTAGCAACAATCTCATTATAATATTCACTACTGCTCACTGACTTCTGAAAACTACACATTGATCCTTTAAAAAAGTGAAGTTCTAATATATCAGTATTTTTCACTTCTTTTAGGGCTGCTTTTAAGACTTTACTTGACTCTGAATGACTTTTTGTTGACATTTTCTGCAATGAGGCCCAGTGTTCTGGTTATTAGATGATTTTGTGCAGAGCTCTCTGACTGCCAGCACTAATTCTACACATTTAATTGGCCAGCAGTGAAGCAGTGGAAACCCCACTGACGGAGACCAACTTAGGCTGACTGGCTAAAACTATGTGCCAATATGTTTAAGCTGCTGATAGTCCTGAGTGCATACAGGGATAGGGTGTTGAACCTCAGTCTGTGTTGGGACCCCCCTGTCCTGTTTTCTGGCTCTTATATATGTGTAGAAACGGGTACAGGAGTGAAAGCATGTGTGTAAGTGTGTGTGCTCTAACCGATTGGCGCTGGTCATGCGATCCATGCTGCTGTCTAATTATCCAAATGTGATGGATGGCTTTGATTAAATCATATGAAGGCTGAAACAGTCACTGCAGCCCCACCCCCACCCCCCACCCCCCCACCACATCCCCACCCGCCTTTGTCTGTCAGACATACACACACACACACACACACACACACACACACACACACACACACACTGTAGGATTTAAATCCCTATACTTCAATCTCTTCTTTTTTCTTTTCACTGTATGATATGAGACTTGAGTAGTTCAGAACAGATGAGCCCTGCTTTCAACATTGATAAGATATTCATAAATCATCTGTGAAAGAGAGAGAGAGAGAGAGAGAGAGAGAGAGAGAGAGAGAGAGAGAGAGAGAGAGAGAAAGAGAATTGGAGACAAGGAAAGATGGACAGTTCAGTTGAGAGATCGAGATGCAGAGAAACAGACAATCAGAAAGAATAGAACAGCACAGTCATTTCCAAACGAATAATACTTGTTTAACGTTGATTTCCACTTAATATTGAGTCCATCTTCTCATCAAAAATCAGATGAGCAAGAAAGTTTTGGGGTAATTCTATTTATCATTTTAACTATTTATAGGATTCATTTCAAAATCTTTCCCCAAGTATGATTTTAGCCGCCGGCTAAGTTCAAGCCGTTGCCTTTTCTCTGAACCCCACAACAACACAATCAGGTTTTGAAAGACCTACAGTAGCCCCCATTGCACAAAATCGTGAGCACTTTTATGACATGGTTTTTTGTTATCTATTTTTTATTGTGTCCATTTTCTTGTCAGCAATACAAAGCAGGAGCTGCAGCTTTTGACAGTGACAGATAGCCCTCTGTTTGTGCAGCTCAGAGAAAAAGTACGAGAGTAAATCACTTTTTTTGATTTGGAAAATTACACAATCCTGTATGAAAAATACCAGAAATAAAGTTTATTTTGCACTGGTGACTGCAATATAATGATAAGAAAGTACATCAAATAATATTATTCCTGTATAAAGTTGTTGAGAAAGGGGTTGGCATGCAGGGCTGCTACAGAGAAAATGATTCTCAGCGTAATTCTCTTATCTTCTGCTGATAAGCTGCACTGCAGGTAATCAAGAAGCACAATTGATGATCTGTTTTCTTGCAAGAGTTCTGTCTGCTTTGGCACAGCTACGTGAACCAAACTACACGCATCCCAATGTGCTCGCTAATAAGATGCTGCCCTTAAGTGTTAAAAAAAAAGCCACTGTTTTACTCTCCCAAAAACCATATGCTGACAGCAAGGAGAGAGGGCCCAGAGCCACAAAGTGCATGTTTGTCTGCAAATGCAGACACACACATGCATGCTGCAATGTATGCACACCCACACACAGGCACCCATTCAGAAGTGGAACTTAAGTGAAGGGGAAAATAATGGAGGGAAGTGACTCATCTCTGCTTTTATGGAGTTCACTCTACTGTAAAATGATGTTAAATCAAACACACAGCTACAAACTGCAATAAATATCAGGGGTAACATTTATCCACAATGCTTTACAATATATACATTTACAAAAGCATCTGCATTTGTTTACTTATTTATTCAGGTTATTACTAGGGATGGGCATTTAAAGCAAAAATACTATTATGGTCACTGGGAACTATTCAACCATTCTTCGCAGATTGGATTGTAATTTAGCCTGGCTTGTAACTGGCATCAGCAACATCGAGTTTCGTTTGGAAGAATAGTGCTCATCCCTCCAGTAGAGTTCCACAGACTTGGATAATCTGCCAAGAAGCAGTGAAGCTGCTCTGGAAGCTTGTGGTGGCCCATAACCTTACTAAGACATTTAATGTTGATTATTCCGTGTTACCCATCTGTATAGGATATAATTTTTGACTCTTTGATGAGTTTTGTGTTTGAACTCAGTAAAGTCACTTCATTTCTTTCATCAGTAAAGTGTATATTCGATATAAGCAGATACTTCTTAAGGTAGACTAAAACAGAATTGTTCACTCACTCCTGTGAGTTAGTTTAACAGTGTCCCAACTTTACTTACTGAGGGCATTAATTGCGCGTTCCATTTGGCATGGGAAGTCGGAATTTCCAAGTTCAAAGTAGAACATTTCAAAGGGAACGCCTCCTTAAGTCAGAAATCCGACTTAAGGAGGCGTTCCCTTCAATCTTAATTCACAAAGCGTTCCCTCCAATCTTAATACTCTTTTGAGTGGCTGGCAGGTGTCCAATAACGGCTCTGCACACTCACGCAGGTATTTTCACTTGCTCAGGTTGAAATTACTCTAAATTCTGTGTCCTGTAGGTACGTTCACGTTCACTTGGACCACTTTGTTTGTTTTCCATTTACAGAGCCAGGGCTGTGTGCTAACACTGGATTTCTTTTCAGTGCACACAGAATGGCCAATTGGCGGACTCCAAGGAGATATTCACTAAATCTGACAAAAAGACGTGTATCGGATTAGAATTACAACTAGTACAATTTTGAGGTTCTTGAGTATTTCCATTTTCTGCTACTTTATACTGACACTACACTACAATTCAGAGGGAGAATTTGTATTTTTTACTCTACTACCATTTATTTGACAGCTTGTTATCTTTCAGATTAAGACTTTACATAAAAACATATGATGAGCTTATAAAATACAGCACATACGTATGTCATGGGCAAAAAACTAGAGTCTAGTTGGGGAACCTTGTCACATTTCAGATGTCTGTGCGTTGTTATCAGCTCAACCTAAGAGATATTTTGCCTTGAAACTTCTTATGTAGTTTAATTTAAAATGGTCCAGTATTTCACCAAAAGCAAAGATCAGAGAAAAGTCCAAAAACAAATAAAACTTTGTGTAGCAGATTGTTCTTTTTTCAAATTTAAAAGTCCATTAATCATCTCACGACCACTGAGATGTATCATTTTGAAACTCACAAGATATAGGCTAATAAACTGCAAGTAACCTTAGAGACAATACTTAAGCTTTACTGATGAAACCTAATCAAACCATGAGTCCAACTAAATGAAATCTATGATAAGTGGCTATGGTATAAGTAGGCTTATTCAGATACTGTCTGGTTAATCCTACTCAGAAAAGAGGGATGCATGGCTGTATCAGCTGAGGTTGTGATGGATAAATAGGTCGATATGGATAATAAATAAATAAAATGAGAAATTCTTGGGAGGTAGATGGATGGAAGACCGTTAAGTAGTTTTAGCCAATTAAAGAGAGTAGATAAATTCAGAGTGCTTCCAGACACCAGATGGACTGAAGAGCTCTGACGTCACAGCAGTAACAAAAGACTCAGGAGAAAGAAAGGAGGGGAGAGAGAGAAGAGAGTGAGGAAAGGAGGAGACTGAGGCTAAGAATAGTAGTACAACCTCGGGCCAGCACAATCGGTCGGCCCTGCCTGCTATTTTTTACTTTACTACTGTGCCAGCTAGCACTGGTCTGACTCTCCTCTCTTTCTATCACTTTCTCTATCATCAAGCCAACTTTGTCCCGTTGACATCAACATTCCTGTGAAACAATCAGTGCATTCTGTGGCCTGCACTGTTAACCCGCAAATGGTAGATACAACTCAAAGTGTTGTATGCTGTTCAGCCATGAATGCAGACATAAGCAAAACATCTACAGAAAGTTACTCAATCAATACTGGTTCACATGTGAAATCAAGCACAAGACAAAAGAGTGAGTTGCAAGCTTCTGATCCCCACTTTCTTAGAGCTGCTTCACTGACATGGGTTAATCCTTGAGTGGTTCCACTGGGAACTCTTATGTGCTCCTCCATGGGATGGATTTCAAGGACGGCAAGAAGAAGAATGACAGAAGTGGGATTTTATATGTAAGTGTACAAGGGACACATAGCTGCAGGAATCACACTTATATGTGTTTCATGTTCTTATACCTCAGTGGGGACCTTGAATGCACACTCACCCATGGGGACTTTTTTCCCATGGGAAAAATGCTTTATTTAAGGGTTAAGACATGGTTTTAGGGTTCAGGTTACGATTAGCTTATGGTTAGGGTCAGGGGGTCGGGAATGCATTATGTCAATGGGAGGCCACGACAGGGATAGAGGAACAAACGTGTGTGTGTATCGTAAGAGCATACTTTCTACCTACCACAGTCTCATCAGGAAATGCTGCTCCATGTCTTCAGGTAGAAACGGACGGCTAAATAATAATCGCTCTCAATTACTCTGCAGAAAGGAAGAGACAAAGAAAAACAAGAAAATACATCAGGGAAGCTCAAGCTGCAAAAAGCTCACATGAGCTGATCTGTGCAAATACTATCATACCAGACAAGTGTCTAGCTCTGTCTCTCTTTCATTTCTCTACAGTATATCCCTCCCTCTTTTATAGGAAGCATCCGTCCCCATAGGCTTCAACCTGTAAAATAATCTCTGGCGGTGCCTGTAGATGCATTGTGGTGGAAAATGTGTGGCTGTGCCTGTTGGTCCCCAAACAAGAAGCTCCCATGACTGCCTGGCTTATGCTACGGCACCCCTGCTTGGAACGCTACATAGGACCTGGACCCACAAATGAAGGAACAGTGGGGAGAGTAAATTTTGTGATGGAAATAAAGGGTTGTGGATGAGGCATGGAAAGCATAAAAAGAGAGAGAAAGGGAAGGCTAAAAGCTTAATTAAGTGTGTGCAGGGTCCAGTTACCTCCCAAAGGTAGCAGAATGTGTGAAATCACTTGAGAAAACCCCCCAAAGAGTGTTGCACAAAAACAACATGTTTTGAAGAACATGTCTAATGTGCCTATGTTCATACTAATAGAGGTAATAAGACAAAAGAAAGAACATAGCATTCTTGCTGTGTCTAAGTGAGCTTAATGCTAAAAACAACTAAGCTAACAGCGGTTGCATTGGAGGATGCTATAGGATCCAACACGCTTTATTACCCTTCCATTAGCATTAGCATTAGTCCAGTGATTACCAAGCATTAGCTCCCCGGGCTTTTTCATTTTGCTCCTGACTACAGCTAACGCACAACTTCAGTGTGTTAGTATGAGGCTCCATGGCAACTGCGGTCACTATACAGACTACATTTATACAGTCTGAATCCACGTAAGGAATGATCTACAAGATGAGTGGGTGCATTACAGCAATTCCCAAATGCCACAAGAAGAACCTGATTTTATTTTAGCAGTGTAATTATGTTTTGCTAAGCAAATAGAGTTGCATCATACGCAGTCGCATTCAAAGATCAAGGGGCATAGTCTATGATCACAGAAGGGTTTTAATATGCATTGTGTGACATAAGGTGCTGTATCCTTGACAATCCTACACGGAGGATCTGCCGCTGTTGTTCATTAAGCGGAGCATGGCAGATGCTCTCACAAGCTTGCATTGATTTGCCGAAAAGTGTGTATGCCTGTGTTATGCGAGAGCATGTGTGTGTATGAGCACGGGTGTAATGTGTCGCTAGCTAGCTGCAGAGATAATTAGAACACAACTCTTTTGCTGTCCCTGCAGGCCACTGATCCAGCTGCTTTCATCTAATATAGGTCAGCTGTGACAAAGCCCTCAGCATGGACACTGATCAGCTCTGCTAGCTCTCTCATACACAAAATATGCAGTTAAACTCCTCCACGAACACACACAGCGAGGCATGCATGCACATGGATGAATGTATGGTGCAAATATAGACAAACACAGAAGCAAATGTAAGTCCACACTGCAGCCTCTATGTTAATGAAGGCAGTCACAATGTGTGTGTGAGTTCAGAGAAACTTCATCTGCCCACCACTTTCCAGCTACTACAGAAAAAAACACAGCGCCCAATTCACAAACACACTAGACAGTGGAAATTAGCAACTTCAAGTCAGTATCTCTCAGGGCAAAAGAAAATATTGCCAGACATAGTCAATGCAAATTCATTCACTTACTCGAAAATCAATACCAGAATGAGAATGTACTTTAGTTTTCTGTGACAGTAAGTACGTGTGTATAATACTCTGTGGTGTAAGAATGACATTAGTTTGTAGTCAGTTGTGGTACTGGGATGTAATGGATACAAACAAACACAAAAACACTAGATTAAAAACTGGACCCAGCAAGAGTTGTAGTGAATAAATCCATAAAACCTCTATTCATTAACTTTAGTAACACTACAGTAGGCAATGGGTTTTCAGTATGCAAAAACTGAGCCATCAAATTCACAAAGCGGGACTGCAAAAGTGAGTAACCTTCCATTCTCAATATGATGACTGATACTACTTTTATAATATTTTCCCAGATAATTCTGCTCTCCGCTGTGCAATTTTCTATTTGACTGTTTTCTGTTTGTAAAGTTGTACAAAGTAAGACTGGTGACTCTTTAAAACATAGCCTTATATCACTAGTATCATATAACATCATATAGTATCATATAACATTTCATATCATATAATACATTCAGTTAAATAAAGATTTATAGTTACCGGTATATGGTATAATAAGCTGTTCAGACGTTTTTGTTAACCAGTAAACAGCTACAAATCTTTTTCTTTTGCTCAACATTTCAGTGAGTTTTACAGCATAGCTGCAAAGGCAATTTTATTTGAACACTCTGTTCTTTGGCAACAACTGTGGGACTCAAAGTTCTCCTCTGCATAACCTCTAAAAATGCAGAGAGAGGGCTACAGCTTAGTTAACAGTAAATCCTTAATATCCTCATCGACACTTTCCGACGCGCATATACTACACACACGTGCACACGAGTTGTATTTTTATGCACACTCAGACTCACTCTCTGTTCTTCCACACCAACTTTTGGTATCATATATAATCCAGCCTCAACCTTCTCACACCGGTCACCAGGGGTCACCTCACTGAGGGCCAAGGCTGCCAAGCTTGATAGGATGTAAACTGAATAGCCGCTGGGAAGGTAAGAGAGGAGAAAAGCAATTATTTTTCTCCTTTTTTCTCTGTGCTCTACATGTTGTTGCCCCCCATTTCAAAGGCCACATTTATTAAGTGCTACGACTGATATACAAGCGACAACCAAAGAGTGACTGCTTCACCTCCTCAGGTGCTTTCTTCAACCTATTGTATTGATGACCAACTCTACAGAAAACCCTCATTATCTTCGGTCCGCTTTACTAGAGTGGGCTCACTAATGGGGCAATAATTGGTGCAAATTACAAAGTGAACAAGTGGTGGCATAGCCTTTGGGATGGCTTGATTGAGCGGCCTACGTTATGTCGCATTGCGGGAGATCTGTGAATTCTCTGGACTCTAATCACCACTTTTCTTCCCCATTCGGCCTCTCTTTTTTTTTTCCCTCCCTACACATGCCAGGAGAGTGCAAAGCTAGTAAGTGGGATCATGCAGTGCTTTTAACAACTGCGGCTATTTATGCAAATACAATCAATATTTGATAGTCCCCTTCACTACAGTCTCTCTCTCTCTCTCTCTTTTTCTCTCTCTCTCTCTGTCCCTCTCTCTCAGTTCCTCTCTCCATCTCCCTCTCTAACAAGAGACTGCAGTAGGGGCATTAATTAGGGCCAGACATGCGCCAAGGATTCCCCACAGGGCTGAGCAGCGAGGCCAGTTCATACCAGGCCAGCATAGGACAGGTTTGGCCTGACCACTGCAATCAGGAAACAATGAGAGACCACAGAGACAGCAGTTGCTGCACAGCAATACAGCAGCCCTGCTCAACTTTAATAGCTCTATTTAACTAGCCTCTCTAGGTGACAAAAGAAAAAAACACACACCAGCATTTGTAATATATACCTTTACATTAGTTTAAACTTGATATTATTTTGCCAGTTGATGAGGGAATTAACAGTTTGATAAGCCCCTGCAAGTAACAGTTGTTATTCCTGTTATATATGTATATTTATGTATGTGTAGATATACTGACATACTGATAACACTGATAATCACTGATAACAGTGATAGACTTAACATTGAAATTCGTAATACTTTTTTAAACTATGGGTCCTTCATTTCAGCCAGTTAGAAAAAAGCAGGCTTATCATTTCTAGCGACTGTCTCTGGCAGATTTAATCAGCTGTAGCTAAGCAGCTCATTAAGGTTAACGTTAGCCCCATTAGTTGGTTGTGCTTCTTTTTATGTTTTAAGCTGACTACATACATGATATTGCACTAAAAGATTGATACAAGAACAGGTTTACATGGTTTAATATTCAAAAAACACATTATTTTTTGTCATACATTGCTGCAGCTCCTTTTTTCACCTGTGTGTGGAACGCTTCGTTTTAGCTGTAGAGTAATACATCTTGCCTCTACATGATCTTTGTTGGGAGTTGCACATGCACAGTTCTTAGTTAAGGACTACTAGCCAATTAGAAGCGGAGAAGGGCGGGTAAGTGAGAAAACACGGTAAACAAGGCTTCGGTTTAGCTGTACATCCCCTTACCAACTTATCAACATGGACTGAAGCAAGAGTTTCAGAGTGGTGAGTTATTAATCTGTAACAAAAGTATCTTTCATCCATAAAGTTTAAACTGAGCTCTGTCTGTGATGCCTGGAGGGTAGCTAGTGTTTGGAAGGGAGAGGAGAGGTGTGCTGCAGCTCAGTGTTTTTCCACCGATGTTTTTGAGGGCGTGTCGGAGTAGCTGCTTGGCGAGCAACAAGGGAAACGAGCTGTTTTCAGGCAGTTCAGAGCAGAGTTTTCTGTGGGAGATGGGCACTACCTCTGGGATGGACTTTGGGCTTTTTCACTTTGCAAACCTATTACATGCACAAAAAAGGTATATAACCACCTCTTGTGGTTTCCCTTGCATTCCAGGCCCATGTAAAATTACAAAACTACATTAATCTGACACTATACCAGAAAGAATGTTGATGACAAGACTTGTGTCCAACCACCCTGAAGAGAGAACATAATTTGAATTTGTTAAAAATATTCCTCCTGTGGACAGAGGCACAGATGTGTAGTGTAAGTATACAACAGCTGACAGCTCTGATGAACTGGACATATACCTCAACAAATGTTTTTTTAAGAACCTTTGTAGGGAGCATTGTATTACTGTATCCTCAACTTTGGGGCAAATGCTAAACCCAAAGAGTCCAAAGGCTTAGTTCCATTTGCAAACCACTGTCCTAAATTTGGGACATAGCACATAGATTCTTATTAACTTCTTAGGGATTTCCTCCGGATTAGGTTCAGACAACCCAAGCAACTTCCTTAACTTTAGCCATTTCCAATTAGATCCTATTAACAGAACACTGACTTCAGCTCTGCAAACACCCTATAGGGGATTTGAGTCAGCTTAACAGAGGGTGAAAGTTTAATAGCAGTTGCATGTATTCCTTCCATATAGCTGGTATACACTGTTCACATTTCGTCATTCCAGCTCACCATGAAATTGTGTGATAACCCCTCGATCCTAGCATATTGTTGAGTGAGACATACAGTTAAGTATTGTGCCTGTTAGACATACATACTGTAAGGATAAAGCTAATAAGATCTCTAGGAGAGCATGTGTACTGTAAAGGCCTGATGCGCCCTGCCTGCTGAAAGGAGTTCTATTAAGCTACAAGTGAGATGACACAGCTTTAGAGACTGTATGGGTTAGGCTTTCTCAGAGTGTGAAGAAAAATACGAGAGACAGCAAGGAGAAGAGGAATGCTTGCTTTTCCTTGCTGATTTACAAGAGCAGATCCAGATGTAGCAGATGGATGAAGAAAAGCAAAAAAAGAGGGATGCTTGAGAGGAAAGGTTGAGATAATGAAGCGGGAATAGTAACCTTTGAAAAGAGGTTGCTAAAATTAACAAATGTATTTTTTGCTGCTTTTTCATACAGAGTTCCATCTAAGGGCTGAACTTATAAACGCACCAGCATTTATAACACCAAAAGCAATGCATTTAAATGGAATTTCTGCAATTACAAGACTTGCTTGCATTTGTTTGCAAAGAAAATTTGTGCACTAATGTCATGTAGAAATTCAACTTTGGTAAAGTTTTACACACAATTTGTACTCTTGTCTGAATTGAAAACCATTTTGACAGTGCTGACCTTTGAGAGAACTAGAGAGTCCAAAATGGAGCAAGTTATTATATTAGCTATGTTGTACCATTCAATGTTATATAACAACGCTTTTCTGAGTATAAACTGCTCTGCAAAAGAGCATGTGGCATGGTTTTCAATCAACCATGCCACATAAGAGAGAGGGTGACACAAGGGGTTTTGATGTGCAGTTCAGCTTCCTGTTTCCTGATAGCTTCACTGCAACTGTAGACAGATGTATTGTACGTGACCAGATTATATTATGCCTTAAAGCTAGGGTAGGTAATGTATTTCAGAAGCATTTTTTATTTATTTATTTTTATTTTATACCGGATGACAATGAACAATCAGAAACTGAAAAAAACGTTTTCTAAATTGAAAGATTCTGTTTTATAAATATATATATGCATTATATATAGAAACTATTACCAGTAAGGATAAGTAAAAAACAAACAAAAAAAACCTTCAGTTAAAGGGAATAATCTTAAATTCCAATGGGCTACAAATGCATTAAATGTCAGTCCAGAAACTGAGCCCTGATGTCCAAAACAACAATAAATACTATTTGTATCGACAGATTTTGCAGCCTGTGCATACCACTGATTATCAATTTAAGATATACATGAGACTTCCTCTGTATAGTCTAATTACAACTAACCAGAAAAGAGACAAAAATACAAATTAAACAGAAATGACCTAAAACCCAATGTCAGAAGCAGCAGAAATGCCTCGCACATCTCACTGAAGACAGAATTTCCTCAGCAATGTAGCAAATATAGAAACCACCACTCGAGGTTCCACCATGAGCATGTTAGGATTTAGCCAAACCCAGCATGCACCTGTTTGTCATGCAACAACTTGGGTGATTTGTGTCACTTAGTGTGCATTAAATAAGTGATTAATAAAGGCAGATGCAACCTTTTCTTAACAATGCGAAGGAACAATAATGGTAAGAAAATACCCATAATGATGTCATCCTTAATTATAGTATATTATTGTGCATTGTTACATTATTCCTTTACCGTGCCGATAAATCTGACGGACTAATACTTTGCTACATATTGTTTCCAACGATTGAATTGTGGAGAATCTAACCAATCAAACGATGTGTTTCATGTCCATATTGACAAGGGTTTAAACATTTGAATTGGTATGCACAATCTAAGCAGATTAGAACTAGGTCAAGCAGGTGACTTGGTGTGCTTTAAGAGGTTTTATACATCCGAGGAACTTCTGGCTACCAGGCTTCTAATTGAGACCTACTAAACATGTAACCACACCAGGCCGGTAAAAGAGAGTACAAATAAGTGAATTTCACTGTACACTAACAAAAGAAAGAAGGATGTATGTGGCCTACAACAAAATGATAATAGTGTCAGAAAAATACTTTTGGGTTGTTACACAGAACTGTTGCACCCTTCTTAATTGTTCTACATAGAACTTTTTTGTTGCTTTGAAAGTACTTTTGCATGAAGGTTTCATTAAATGTATGACATCAGCACCAGTGGACGACTTCACACTGTTGGCCTCCACATGACCTTTTTCAACATCAGGACCGTCACCTTGCCATATCCTCTCCACATGAGCAGCTGGACAACTAGACACACGCACACTCAAGCACAGGCAACTGGATGCAATACAAGCACCTCCATCTCTTGTCTTAATGGGTTTTAGACTTTTCTGACTGTATACAAATCAAATGAATCTACCAGCCGGAGGCACGCCTGCAGACACACTAGAGTGAGGTGTCAGTTATATGGTGCTCTTAAGCTGGCACAGAATCGCAGGGCGCACCGCTGAGCTGAACAGAGGAAGTAAATGGAGAGAAGGGCACGGGGTGATTGGAAGGCGGGTAAAAAGCGTGAGGAGGACATGAGGGGAAAGGTTGAGATGGATCAGGGAAATGAAAAGCTAAAGCAGAAAAAGGAACATAAGTCCTCTTTCTGCCTCACTGGGTTTCATACAAGTAAAGCGTGTGTTATTGTTACATCTACTGTTACATGTTCTCTAAATATGTATACGTTTGTTTTTTATGAATGCATATGTGCCTGTGTGCGCAAATGCAGCTGTGCTTTATGGTCATGCATTTTTATGGGTGCACTCACACACACACATATTCTCTGTGGTCAGGGCAAAACACTTAGAGCCCAACTCCCTCTCCAGTACTCACCTGACAGCTCACCATTTTTCATAGGATTTCTACTGCTCTCTTTCTTTCTCCCTGGATTCTTAAGGATCCCTTGGTTCTCATTAGGCCATTCCTTGGCAGCAGCTGGATACAGTAAAGGACTCTTTCTTCTTCCTTCACTCTCTCTCAATCAACCTCTTACTCCTCTTACCCTCTCGCTACCTTCCACTTGTACAACTTAAATCTCTCTTTGCTTCTGCAACAATCTGTGCCCCACCTTTTAATTTACTGCTATATTCCTCTATCCTATTCTCTAAATTGCTCGGCTCTCCTAGGACACAAGAATAAGATGATGAGGAACAACACAGCAAAACAAGGCAACCACAGAGCAAAAAAAATGACCTGAAAACAAATTTGCTGAGTTCAACATGGCCCGATATTACCCCCCATTATTCGGTAGTCACAGGCGGGCGATTTAGAGAATGTCTAAAGTTATGATTAATTCATCCCACTGCTGCTGGTGAACATGGCGAAGCAATGATGCCCCAGAGCATCCTAACAATCAGTACCTTTCTCATTATTCTCAGTAAGACCTGCGAAAGATTTGGTATATGTGTGGGTGTTGACCATATTTGAAATGTATACACACGCATGTGTGAATCTCTAAATTTAATTTTTCGCCTGTGTCCCTTCACTCGAAACCCAATTCCAAGCTTGCTAATGCATTATGGATCATTAGACAAATACACTGACGGCGCACTGATTACAGAAATGAATGATGCATGCTGTTTTGCCCCATTGTGTGTGCGTAAATGTGTGCTTGGAATTGTGTGCGTTCAGATGCACACAGAGAGGTCATTTACAAGAGACTCAAGGCAATGAACGGGATGTCCATTAGTGGAAGACTATTGGTAATACGACACAGGGGTTACAGCTAGGGTTTACAGCATCATACTAAACTACATCATCAGGTTCCATTCAAGGTCACCTGCAGTTTAACAATGAGAGTGAATCCCAGTATTTGCACCAACGTGCAGCTGGAACTATATTTTCTTCCTACAAAAACACATGGATCCAAAATAATAATCAAAAAAATTGTCATTAGTGTACTCACCTTCAGCGATGTAAACTCTGATATATGTATATAATACTCAAACTCACATTTCAACTGTCTTTCCTTATATATGTACTGACACTTCCACTATTTAGAGTGCAGCTAAACCATCCCTGGTGCTTCAACATCAGGTGAAATTTCAACAATGAATGTCTATGCTCAGGGTCCAGAATTTTGTACTACGTCCCTACATGCTGACACTGCTGTTGCCTACTATGCTCAAACTTGAAATCTAAATTTCAAATGCTTTCAGCTCTTGCACATCAAACGACAATTAAAACCCTTTCAGTGCTACCCCAATATCTACCAATCAGCCATTAGATTATAACCACTGAGTGGTGAAGTGAATAACAATGATTATCTTGTTATCATGGCACCTGTCAGTAGGTGATCTGCTGCTAATGTCTTGGTGTCAGATACCACAGAACACCTTCAGAGTTCAGGTGGAGTCCATGCCTTGAAGGGTCAGAGCTGTTTTAGCGGAATACAATATTAGGCAGGTGGTCATAATGTTATGACTGATTATACCACTCAAATAAAAGAACACCTTCATGTGCATAGAATCATTTTGAATTATATCAGCTGCTTTCAGTGATTTGGAGTTGAACACTTCTCAATTAACAAGCCGATCAATTTAAAGCCCTTGCAAACTTCAAGAGTGCTTTAGATTTTTTTTCTTCACATGAAAGCATCAGCTATTTCAGATTTCATCTCTATCATCCCATATGTAGCGTTGTGTTTCCTCTACCTCTATCTACCTACATCTCAACTCTGATCTCTGAATATGCCTCAGCTTTGAAACAACATCCCAAGTCTGACAAATGGCGACATGGGTGTTTCACATATCACTTTGTCTGAAACAGTGGACTTTAACCAATCTGGAGTGCAGTTTTCCACACAAGGAGAGGGGTGAATGAATCAGAGCAAAGAGAAGGGGTCATGTTAGGGTCACAGATGATGTTCCGGTGCAACAAGTCTTTTCAAGTGAAGTCATCAAAGCCTCATTATTCCTTTCACTCAGGTCCACTTGGGCAAATTAGCTTCACCACTCAGGTGCGTGTGTGTGCGCGTGTGTGTGTGTCTGTGTTTCATAGTCTAATTTGTGCCAGTGGCCAGTGTGAGTGCAAACTGAGCTGGCTTTTGTGTGCTTGTGCGTGCGCACATGTGTGTGTATTTGTGAGCACAGGTGTTAATTGAGTTTAAAATTCTGCCGTTCAAAGAAACACACAGCACTTCTGGTCAGATGCTGTTTCATGGAAAAGGACACATCATCAAAAAGTGTACCATCAAACAGGCCCATTACAATGACAAGTGCTAAGGAGGAGGCAGAGCGAGGCAGAGCGGAAGAGGGAGGTAGGAAAGCATCAAAACAGAAGAAGGAAATATATTTTTCCTTCTTTCACCTGCTGAGCTATCCTACCTATGTACATAGATCTTTTTCTCTCATTTAAACAGAGAGACATAGAGAGGAAAAAGTGACGGTAAACAAACAAGAGAGGAGTTTATTTATCTTAAAATCATCACACCAGCAGAACCACTGGGCGTAACATCCGTCACGGACTGACTGCCTCCACTGCAATTTGCATATTCCTGTTTGCATAATGCTCATAAGTTTGTGTGTCTAATTACAGTATAACAAGCATCAAAATTGATTGCTTGCGTATCTCTTCTATTGAGGCGTCAGTCTTGATCTAAACACTCATTTGCAGTGTGTGTGTCTGTGTTTATTTGTATGTTTTTTAAAAGCAAGTGATTCTGTGACCTTTAACTGCAGGAGGGGAAGGGAGAAAAGTTAGTGACTCACACACACACACACAGAAGAACCACACACTGTCATTTTGAGTTGATGCATTATTTTTTGATTAAAGATTCACCTTATCAGGGGAGCATGTAAAACACTCCATCACATGGAGCTTTAGTAAAGGCCAGCACTGTCACAGTTGCTTTGTGAGTCTGTAGGTAACTGCCGCAGATATTTGCCACATAGATACACACCCACACAGCCTGTAGTGACATTCATTCCAGCAAACATGAAGGCATAGAAACAAAAATAAAGGTATCCAGTGCATCTTTTTCATGCATCAGACAGAGTTTTTTTCTCTGATAATCAATGTTTTTCATGCATGTGTGAAAGATAAATGCAGAAAAAATGCGACAAACTGCCCTTTTGTCTCATATACATGTTCTCTGATGTAAAACACAACCAATTTAGAAAGCCTGAATTTAAACATCCATTTTCTGACACGTGTATAGTCAGCTACCAATTAGCAGGGGAAAAAAGCTGCGAAGAACTGCACTGTAGATGTCAAACAGACCTACATGCACACCCAGCAGAGAGAGAAAGAAAGAAAGAAACAGAGGAAGAGAGAAAGTGAGAGACAACTAGACACTAATTAGCGGATAGGCACAACACGGCAAGGAGTTTTGACTAAGAGGAATGTCGTAATACTAATTTTCCTTTCCCCCTCCTCTTCCATCCTATCTCTCTCGTTAATTGGCTGTCACGCATGTGAGCATTGCGATGTATGTCTTCTATATGTGCGCGTGCATGCGGCAATTGCCATCCGGGCACTGTGGGCTGCGGTTGCCCCAGACAATGAGCGGCCACATCATGAGAGAGAAGTGATCTTATTCCACGTGTCGTTGCTGACTGCATTGGTCACCACACACGCTTTCTTTACCAGTTTCTTTCCCTCTCTTTCCATCAGTCTTTCTTCTACCTGACTTTCTAACTTTGGTGCCTCTCACATTATGCCCATGCTTGAACACACACAACAGGGGTTGGGAAGTCAGGCAAAACGGCAGTAGAGGAATGTGGAAAATGCCTCCCGAGAGATAATGAAGCAAAGAAATGCCAATGCACGTGCATTAGCTAAGTGCATATACAGTATGTCTATGTGTATACAGCGTATGTCCACACGCTTGCAGGATTGCAAAAGTTGCAAAGAGAGAAAAACTGAAAGTTACTAAGACGTCATACAATGGCACAAAGAAAAGAACTGAAATTTTAAAAAGGAAAGTAAAAAGAGATTTTCTGTCCTACCGAGATTCATCTACGGACTGTGGAATTGAGCTATGCCATCCTTACTGCTTGGCTTGTAGCCCTTAAGCAATACAGGGATTAGCGTAAAATTTGTTCTGTGAAGCTCCTGCTGTACTATGTGGCTGTGATCTGAAAGAATCTATCTCAATGCATTAAGACCTGAGGGAGAGCTCTTTTAGGAGCAAAGAAAAACAAAGAGATGAGGGTGTTTGGTAAAAACAGTTGCTACAGGATTCTGCCTATTGAGTCATTATAAGATCTTTTTCAGGCTTTGCATGTTAAAGGATCAGTTGATAAAAACGGGTTGCTGTTACCTACATGTTACCTGGCAACTTGGGAAAGCAGCCCAACTCACTTTAGCCATTACATTATGCTTGAGAGGGAAGATTTTATGTTGACTAATTTGTTGTATAATCATTTGCTGCTGTCATGCAGAGGCTGACTGAGGGCATATTCTCTGTGAGACACTGCTGGATGCTAGATCTGGCTCCAATCTTGTTACTTAGAAACATAAAAGTTTTGCTGTTACTTCCTCTGAATGTGTTTATGAAGTATTTTTCTACCCATCGCCTGTGTTGGTTATTTTCTGTTCCTCATACTATTGTTTACATGATGCTTCAGGAATGAAAGATGACATGAACAATGATATGAGAGATAAAAACACTTTTCTTATCTGCATTTCAATCTGGAACAAATGTGGCTGTATTCTACTACAAAGCAGGTTTTAATGTTACTGTATCCCCTTTTGTTTGACACTTGGTTATTTATATTTGCTTTTATGCAACTCATATTGGATATAATTGTACTAACTTTGGCTGTCATAGCTTTCATGCTTTTCTGCCACATAACTAGGTTTGGAAGAATATTTTAACATTTTTGCTTTAATTCTTCGTGGCATACTTTCAACAAGGTGATGGAAATATTCCTTAGAGACTTTGGTCCATATCGACATGATAGCATCACACAGTTGCTGCAGATTTGTCGGCTGCACATCCATGATGCGAATCTCCCGTTCCACCACATCCCAAAGGTGATCTGTGACTGTGGAGGCCACTGGAGTACGGTGAACTCATTGGTATGTTCAAGAAACCAGTTTGAGATGATATGAGCTGGAAGTAGCCATCAGAAGATGTGTACACTGTGATCATAAAGGGATGGACATGGTCAGCAACAATACTCAGGAAGGCTGTCGCGATTAAATGATGCTCAATTGGTACTAAGGGGCCCAAGGTGTACCAAGAAAATATCCCCCACACCATTACACCACCACACCACAGGATGGATCCATTCTGCCCCATTCTGATGCTCGCCTTGAACTTCAGCAAGTTGTCTTGACCACGTCTACATGCCTTAATGTATTGAGTTGCTGCTATATGATTGGCTAATTAGTTATTTTTGTTAACAAGCAATTGAACAGGTTTACATAATAAATTCTTAGCAATCAGTGGCCTGGTGCAGTGACTATTGTCTGGTACAGGACTCAGGACAAGACTCCGGGAAGTCACTGTGCAAGGAGGGTAGTGGGTAGTGCACGCATCTCTCACAAAATTATGTCTTTTTACATTACTTTTACAGAGAAACCAAATATTTAGCCTCCAGCTAAATACTTAATGCACAAACATGGCAAGAATGACAAGAAAGTGAATATTTCCTTGACAAACTGTTCCTTTAAATGTACCCCTTTGAAATATGGGACAAACTAAATGATCAATATATTATTCAACCTAAGATATAAATCATGTTATGCATGGGCGGAGAGAAGAGGGTATGAGTCCATATATATCAAGCAAAATAATTAGTTGCTCACTGAAATGTGGAGATTCAATATGTCACCAACGTCCCCACTGTTGGTAAAAGAGTCAAAACAAGATTTATAAATTCTGAAAGCTGAGTAGTTAGCTTGACTCACTTTACATACAATAATCCAGTAAGATGTGAGTTCTAAAAGGAGGAGAGGACGTGCGTTAGATTCAAACAGTAAGATGATACAACAGAGGTAGATCTCTGAATCAAGAAATAATAAAAACATGTAGGTGAGAGGTGTCGTCTTCAGCGGGTTTTGAAGCATTATACATATCACTGCTCTGGTTGAATTGGACAGTCTGTCGTGAAACAGTGCTTCTTGTGGTAAATCAGTTTATTCATAAGGAACTGGAATTTAGAGCCAGTCTGATGTGCAGCTGAACTAGCAGGGCACTGAAAATTTGAACAACTGTTTTGGCACTATCAGTCCCTTTCTGTGATGCTGTTTCTAATTATCTTCCTGTGTTAATCCTGAGATCTGCTCATTAAACAGAGCAAGAACATCCACACACTGTCAGCAACTCCACAGGAACAAAGTGCCAAAACACAGGGAAGGGTTCACACACAGAAAGACACACACCATATCTCGTTCCCTCTCCATACGTGTCACTCACACATGCCACCGTTTCTGCTTCCATCACACGCCTTAGATTTCCAATATGATGACATGTGACATTTCACTAATCAATTTTTCATATTTGACAGCCTGTATGAATATACTGAAGGCCAGGCTTTTCACAGCTATTCATGTTGGTCTGACAAGCCTGAACATGTGTGTATGTAGCTGAATGTGTGTGTCCAAGCTCATCAGAGTCTGTTTCTGTGTGGGTTGGAATCTGTTTGGGATACGAATTATCCTTCCCCAAAAACATAAACAAATACAATATGTATGTTTGGCCAAAGAAAGCTGTCAGACATGATCTCTGTCTCTGCCCACTGTGTGCATCTGTGCATGCTGCTGCTTAAATTCATGCATTTCTCATTCGCTGGCAAAGCTTCCCTCAGAACAGTTCACTACAAAAATGAAATTCAGTATATATTGTAAAACCATTTCACAGAGCTGCAGCCTTACTTTGCTGTCCATGCACACACACACACACACACACACACACACTCTCTTTTAGTCCACTCGGAGCACTCAGTGACATCCATATTGCATGAGAATTTTGCTGGGTACTAGTCCCACAAACACACAGAAGAGCATGTATAGAGTTTCTCACAAAAAGACATGTGCGCACACAGCAAAGACTCATTACAAAGTATGACTTCATGAGTTCAGGCCTTTAGAGCCTGCAGCACGGATAGCACGTCTTCTTCTTCTTGTAGTTTTATTAATTCATCGAATGGGAGCTGTGCCTCACAAACCATAATTTACCATGCACTGCGCTAACAGCTTGAGTGTCTAAAATACAGTATAGTTACATTTTCACCCGCTGTCCTTTACATGACAAAAAAGCCAGCAGCTCAGTTATTTTTGATTCAATGAAGGGCGCAAGTGAGGAATTCTGCAGACAGACAGCATTAGGGAGAGAAATTGCCTAAACTCAGCATGCTTCTGATGTTCATCAGCTAACAGGAAAGATGGAGGTTAAATGAAGGAGGAAATAATTATTTCCAGCTCGAGGAAAGGAAAGATGAGGGTAACAGAGGATTAAAAAAACAGCATATAACACAGTTTGTCAGAGTACATATTTAAATAGAAAACCTCGCCACTTTTCTGTCTTTTGCACTTTGAGTCCACATTCTCTTCTCCTCCTGCTTCATTTTGCTGATTTTCTCTCCTCTTCTGCTTTGAGTTTGTGGGCATAGTGCCAGAGAGAGAGTGTGTTTGTGGGTCCCAGTAGAGAATGTGTAAACTCGACCCCTAACCCACCCTTAAGAGATCCAGACCATCAAATATGCATATGGCAGCCAGAGCAGATTTTTTTTCATACAGTGTACTCTGCACTAGGCCCATTCTCTCATACATTTGGATGTATTTAGAGAAATTGCACGTGCCATTCCGCCAACGAATGCCCTCACTTACATCCACAATCACAAAACCTGATGCTCGGCTTAGAAATTTCTAATTCTTGCTGCAGACCCACCCGATTGTGAGCCCTCCTCTGCTCTTGCCCGCCTAGCTGGTTAACTTGCTTTTTCTTCTCTAGCTTAGCATCACTGATTTCTTTTATTTCACCAGCTCAAGTTTCAAGCTGTGGCAAGTCTCCTGCTGATGAGATTGGTGCACACAACATTTCAGAGCGGCTCTCTCAAAGAGCAGGAGCGTGATGAAACAAGAATCTGCCTCCCATTTGGTGAGCATGCAATACAGTACCAGTCTGTTCACCTGGAAAAGTATGAGACAATGGGAGAGAGTCAAACGAGAGAGTAAATCCTAAAATGCCATCCTAAGTCCTCACTTGGGGTGCGGCTTCACACTGTTTCAAAAGGGATTGTTATCATTCAGCCAGGATGCATTTGCTGGCAGCTATGGGTGCTGTCAAACACTATGAACCATAATCCAATGAGCCAGAGCTCATCTTGCGGTGGCCTGGCTGCCACTTGGAGGTATTTCTGTATAAACCTGGACAGAATCCCATCATAATGGGCTCAATCAAGGCCTCTCTTAAAGAGGAACCCACCCTAAACCTAGCACTGTTGAGCCTTTTGTATTGTTTAGTGTTTTCTCCACCACCTCTATCTCTCCAAATAGTTTCTAGGGTTTATAGCTGTACCATCAAAACACCAAAGACTCTAGTTGCAACCTCAATTTAACGGCATACAATGTTGTGGCCACAAGAGTTTGTGTGCTTCTGTGCATTTTGGGAGTGTCCACTTTTTGCTTTAAAGTGCATTAGTGCTTTCAACCGTCTGCCCTTGAATTAAGTTTGATAATGGATACATCCTCTAATGTACAGTATGGATTACAAGTGGTTAATATGTAAATGAAAGCATGTCTCCCTTTTACACAGAAATGTGAAGATTCTGATTATGAGGATTTTTAAGCTCCTACACCTAAAACTCTGCAATAGCAGTTACTCAGCTATCCTAAACTGATGTGAATAGGCATACTAATAAACACCCAATGCATTAAAGAGAATATGGCATATCATTGTTGGTCTGCCACTGTGTTCCAGACAGAAATAGCTCAAAAACTCTCTGTCATGTCATGTAATTTTGTACAAATATGAAAGTCTCCCAGAGGAGGACTCTGGTGATCACCTGAGTTTTCCTCTAGCGGCAGTTTTAGTTCAGTGACTCAACAACTACTAAATGGATTTCCATGAAATTTAGAACAGACATTTATGTCCCCTTTGAAATGATTTCTTATCTCTTTTGTGGTTCCTTAACTTTTTATCCAGCACCATCATCAGGTCAACATTTTTATTTGTCCAGTACTTTGGTTTATGGTCAAATACCTGAAAAGCGAATGGCATTCCCATCAGCCGTACTTTGCTTATAGTGATAATTAGATGCCAACCTTGGTAAACATTATAACTGCTAAACATCAGCATGTTAGCACTGTCATTGAGAGCATGTTAGCATTGCAGTACATCCTCACAAAGCATGGCTGAAGACTTAGTCTTCTTAATTTCCAAAAACTGTATTGATAAATGATTGCCTGCAACACTGCTGATTTCTCTGGATTGATCAACTGGATTGACTGACGACTTGCTAAAGCAAAGCAGTCAAGATGAAGTCTAAACTGAACTACAATGTATTATGTGTAGATATTTAAATAAATATATCCCTGCAAGATGGATAACTGACATTTTCAACTAACACACCCCTGTGTTTGAATGTAAGAGCCTGATAAAGCCATGCATGGATGCTCACGGTGACATGCACACACACTTAAGTCCAATGACATACTCATAGTCTCTAATTAGCATCGACACTTCATTGTAAAGGGCAAAGTTGTCTGCTGGCTTTTGGGCATGACACTCCTAAAATAACCCTCCAGTCATCTGGAGGTGGAAGGTGAGGGGATGAGAGAGACTGCATCACACACACACACACACACACACACACACACACACACACACACAAACACACACACACACACACACACACACACACACACACACACACACTATAACAGCCCACACAGCACTCAAAAAGACACTATGTTAAGGTGTATATGTCGATTGTTTGGAAATGGTGCAGGGATTCAAATGTGTCAGACAATACAGAGCAAACTGAAAATGGCTCAAACTGAGATTTACTCTTTCCTCTCAGCATATCCCATCACACTTTTCTCTCTTTATCAATCCCGCTCGCTCCTGCTCTACTTCTCTCTCCCTCTCGAGTGGTGGATGCCGAAACTTGACCCAAACCCGTGAATCCTCTCACCTGAGCTGAACTGTTAGACAAACATGGAGAAATGAAGTAATCGATGGCAATTGAGTTTAGAGTGGCCATCGTGGTGTAAAAGACAGAATGGCAGGGCATGTAATGGAGACAGAGAGAGGCAGTTCGGGGGCACATGTGCACGAGGAGGCGCAGAAAGCCGAGTCAGAGAAAATTGACTGTGTGGCAGTACGACGCTGAGGGATTTTCAATGAGAAAAGAAACAGGGTAAATTGATTTTTGAATCAACTTCTGAGTAGAGATCGGACTCTCGCAGTCAGACATTACCATATTCGAAATGATGATCATTTCTGCTCAAGTGATGTGAGTAGTATAGTTCGAGGGGTCTTATACTGTAGACTCTCTTTCAAACACACACACATAGTCACACACAAATCCACGTGTCAGTGGAGCGTATACAGTAGCTGAGCTGAATGCTGTGATGGGCTTGAAGCTCAGTGAACCGCGAGCCCTCCACTCTCTCTGTCTCATGTCGGAACAGATGGCAACACTACCAAGCCTCACACTCATCCATCATCTACCATTCATTCAGCTGGGCAGTACATAGGTGTCTGCGTGTGTGTTTGTGTGTGCTTGTCCACAGTTTACTTTTAGGTGAAGTGACACTGAGGAGATTGGCTGTCAAACGGGTCTGTACACTGAAGTGCAGCTGCCCGGATTTCAGGTCAGCTGTGTTTTTCTGTTTGAGCACTGAAACGCTGGACTGCCCTTGCATATGCATGTTGCAGCAGTGCGTCGGCTTGAAAGAAAAAGAAGACTATCCCATTAGTTCAGCAAAATGTGAAAGAAAAACATACCACGGGATGATGGATGCCGTGTGTCAACTGCTGTGAAAACTGAGGCTACTGAAAGTGGCGCAGTGTTGGTGATGCCTGTCGAAACCAAAGTTCTCTCTCTACTCTCTTTACCCTTTTGAAGCATTGGAGGAGAGGAAGTGCAGATGTGTAGTTAGTATTTCAACTCATCATCTCTCTCCATCTCTCTGTCCTTCCTTGTAGTGATTTCTCTGAGTATGGAGCGCCTCGGGCAAAAACTCTGAAACCATCTGCTCTGATAAGTTTGCCTCTCCATTCGTCTTTTGCTTAGAGTTTCACCAGCTCGCTCTTTGCTCTTCACTCCCTTTTTGCTCCTGTACGACCCTGTGCTCCACTGATTGTTAATTGTGCTTTGTTTAGTGCGTCCAGGGTGGCTTAACCCTGAATTCAAAGCACACTCATGAATTTCGATGCTTTTCATCGCATTAGTTTGCTTAAACATTGCATACAGTTAAAATGTTTACACTCAATGTTATTTTATTATTTCATTTAACAACCAACTGGAGCATCGGAGCACAACTGCTGGTTTTGATCAAGGAGCTGTAAAGACTTTTCACAGGACGTATTTCTGATACGGTAGATGCATCTTTTTTTTAAACTTGTCTAAAACCTTGCCAACCCGTTTCTCAACCATCTGCTTACAGTACATAACCATAAACATCTGGCTTCTGAGAAGACCATTGTTTTACAAATGTCAGTGTAAAAGATAACACAAGATGTTAAACGTTTCTCATGTCACATACCTTCTGTCAACCTTAAGACTACAGCAACTGTTCACGCTAACAAGCCCGTGCAACAAGGGGGTTCCATGGAGCCATTGTTTTGAACCTTTCTCGAACAGTCTTCAGTGTCTGACAGTCCCTGTTACCCCTCCAGACCAAAAGCCCTGATCTCCACGGGAGGTGTGTGTTGATAGACAGAACAGACAGAGAAGTAGTGTAATTGATATTGATGTTCCTAGCATCTCTACAGGTTCTTCATATTCCTGGCCCTCCGGTGAACCACCACTGCTTTCTCTCTGGAGAATCAAGTGAGCACACCCTGGTTGTTCATCTGTTTAAAACTAAGCTCCACCCCCCTTTAATTACAGTTGCTACGCCTGTCAAGCTTTCTGTACATGAACAGCAAATATGTGTTTGCAGTCACAGATGGTTTACCACTTGAAATTCTTCATACTTTTTTTAAACAATAGCTGCTTGATTTCAGACAGAGGTAGACAAATGCAGCCTTTCCATTTCTAGTAGGTTGACCATATTTTGGTTTTCAAAGAAGAGGACAATTGGGGCAGGAGGCAGACAAACCCACGCAGTGGATGGAAGGTTGGGGCTGGGTTTGTGTAAAATTAAGATTTTATAACATTAAATATAAAGTTTAATGTTAGTAGAATACAAACATATTTACCCTTTATTGTCTAAGGTCTGCATACAGATTGTTTATAGTAGGCCTATTTGTAACATTTCAACAGCTTATTGAGATTCAATAACTCAACTGATTCACAAATATAACCGTTTTCTGTCTTGTTAAGATTTGATTAGGGCTAATGTTAGTGTATTCATTATAATTAATAATAATTATATAGTTTACCACTTACTAGTGGTAATGATAATTCCAGTTACAGCAGTTTTATTATGGTACGTCCATTCTTTAAAGAAAAATGCTGTATATGGTGGTTAGCATTTTTAAGCTCCCAAAGGGAAAAAGAGGACGTATGGTCACCCAATTTCTAGTCAGTAACTGCCAATTTTGCAGGTGAAATGACAACTGTCACTGGCAGATTTTATCAGATGTAGCTATCTAGCTAAATAAGATAACATTATGCCTATGAGTTGGTTGAAAACACTTTCTGTGGCTGATTTTTGAATGATTCCTGCTCACTCTTTATCATGATAAAAGACTGAGGCTAAATCTACATGTCCCACGTGAAAAGTTAGCATCCGCACACCATCTTCCAAATTCATTAAATGCAGTGTCGCCCTTATTCCAGATCCAGTGTACACTGCCTTAACATGTGGATAAATCCAGAGCTTGACAGGCCTGCCATGTCTGTTTACTAAGCTATGATTGGGCAATCACTGTTCAGGGGAGGGGGTTAGTGAACGGCACTAACGGTCCCCATCTAGGACTGGAATGCACAAAATATTGATGGCTTGAAAAATTAAAATGAACCTGATGTTAGACAGATAGCCAAGCCTGAGGATGAGAGGAGAGAACATGCTGGGAGTCAAGACAATCCCTCAGACTTTAAAAGTCTGGAAACATTCTTTGTTGTGCTCTATGTCTTGCATCTTTCAGGTTCTTCAATTCTGTATTGTATCTGTCATTCAACTATATTCACTTTGTAACTCTTGTTATTATGTAAAGAAAACAGTGGGGTGCACAATTTGATTCATTGGAACAGGGGAACTGCACTCCAGTAAACTGGGCTCTAAACATGATCAAGTGAAATGACCCTGCGTCCATCCAATTCAACCAGTCTATTCATTAACTAATTAAAAGAAATGGCCACTTAGCCAAATCCATTTCGAAGAAGACTGCTGTACTACCAGTCCAGCTTTCTCCCCATGGATTAAGGCTTGGTGGAGCAATTAGGCTGACAGAAGGCTGACTGGACCCCGACTGACTGAGCACTTCCTGGGTGAACATAGTTGGGTCTGCGCCCTTTGATTGCTGGAGCTCTGGAGTGTTTTTTGCGCATTTATAAATCAGAGAATGTTCGAATGGTTAGTGTGGGTGTGACTCACACACATACACACTCACACACAAAGAAGTGGTAATAATGTATTCATAAAAAATATTGCATACTGGACTATGAACAGTATCCCAGGCTTCTGTCAACAAACAGGCAGTGATTTGACAATGCTTCCACCGATGAATTATTCTGTTTAAATTATGCTTTTATTATGCTGTCGGAAGCATCCGCGTGGCCAGAGAGCAGAAGTCTGTGTGTTTGTGTGTGGGGGGGATTTTGAATCAATGTAACAATATAAACCATTTAGTACATAACAGTCCTACATTTTAAACTCTCACACAGAACAAAAGGGTGGGTATGTGATGGAAAATTAATTATTAGAAAAACCACACAGTGGACAATGAGCCTTGGGAAAATTTTTTAGTGGTTTGATCATTTGAGATGCAAAGTATTTGAAACTATATAATACATTCAGATTTAGGCTACTGCTTGCAAAGCAAAGTCCATTCCTCAAATCCACTGTCCTGTGTTGAATGAGGAAGCCACTCACTGTTGTCCAATATTATACTCGCTGCAACCTCCAAAATGAATCATAGGAAACTCCATATCCTTTTTTCTGATCAGATGATGTCAGTGGTAACAAGTTTGTTACCCTGGCGGCACGGTGTTGCAGTGGTTAGCGCTGTCTCCTTACAGCAAGAAGCTTGTGGGTTCGACCCTTGGTAGTTCCAGGCCTTTCTGTGTGAAATACATGTTCTCCCTGTGTCTGTGTGGATTCTCTCCGGGTGCTCCGAGTGCTCCGGCTTCCCACCATCCAAAGACATGCGGACTAGGTTAATTAATTGGGTGAGTGTGACTGGTTGTTTGTGTATGTGTGGCCCTGTGATGGACTGGCGACCTGTCCAGGTCCCCTGTCAGCTGGGATCGGCTCCAGCCCCCCGCGACCCTGTACGCAGGATAAGCGGTTGACGATGGATGGATGGATGGATCTAATATACATGCTTCCAACAAGAAGGAGCCACTTAAACATTCCCCCAAGTCAGGCATTAAAGTCTGGCAAGACTGGCAAGATCAAAATTCTGATGCTACATGATCTGAGGTTGTCTACTGCAGTGGTTCTGAAACAGGAACAGGAACTAACACATTCATACATTCATACACGGTTCCGTATCTTGCCCAAGCACACCTCGACATGCAGACGAGAGGAGCCTGGGATTGAACCACCGGCCTTCTAATTAATGGATGACCCACCCCATGATTTGTGAAATGCAAAAGGAAAACCAGATTCTTAATTACTGCCAAGTTTGCTTGCATTTTCAATTTGAAAGTTCACGTTTAAGTTCAAGTTGGGCGTCCGACTTCACAACTTCGAGGGAAGTACATGTGACGGACTCTACTGTGACATCCATCTGTCTGACACCCTCTCTGCCCAATTGCATTACCACTGCAGGTGGGAAGAGACTTGGTGTGTCTCACTGGTCCCTTTCTGTCTCTCACTGTCGGTCTCCATCAGTTGCACCTTTTTCGTTTCTTCTTCCAACAGTCTTTCTTTTTCCCCTTTACCCACAGATATAGAGCAAAGCATATTACCAGATGAGAGATAAACTTGAGGTCCAGCGAATCTACAACAGATGGATAATGATGACTGACTGTCTTTTACTCCCACACAGGTTTAGCAATGAATCTTTTGCCGAACAAGTGTGACCCTCTGCTGGGATGAGCTGCTATTATAACTGAAATCTTGCTTAACTAGCTGATCACAGCTCTATTATTACAGACATCTCGTGGTTTATGGGAAGAGGTTCCATGAAGAGTTTCCCTATCTTCTACCTTCTTAAAATCCCTGTTGTAATGAAAATAATGAAAATGTATATGTTGAAATGTGGGTGGTTATACAAATAAAGTGTTTTCAGAAATATAAAGAACAGCAAAGTAAATTATATAATGCTGATATGAGAGTCTTGGGACACCCTAATCTGAAGCAAAATATACAAAAGGTCACATAGTGCATTTGAAATGCATCATGGGTTTTTCTAAGGGTTTAAAGGCTCTGAAACTGGGTGATGTATTTGATTCAGACTACTTTTGTTTTCTCTGTTGCTTCACTGCACATCTCTATTCAGATATAGTGCAATCTGTTTCCCCAACTGAGCAAACAGGCCAAACCAGTGCACACGTGTACACATGCATACTAATGAAACACCCCTGTGTGCACAAATGTGCACACACATGCACATAGATAAAAAGAAAAAAGAACTACTCCCGCACAGTTCAAACTGTAGCAGGGGAGCTGTATCAGGAAGAGATGGGTAATAAAACTTTCCCTTAGTCAATGGAGTCTGTTAGAGTGTGTGCTTGTTTGCTACTCTCAACGGTGCAGGAGGTCTGATTTGTAGCAGTAATATCGACAGACAAGACCTTGGAATGAGGTCTTTCTTTCAGGGAGTCCTCCAACCCTTTTGTGCCTGCACATAAATGTTCACACAAAGGAACACACAAACACAAAAACTAGGTTTGTATTAGTGTTCTGAGGACCTTTCGAATAATGTCATATCCAATCTCTAACACCTAACCGCAATACTAGTCTTCACTATGTGCACAAGTTTACCTTAAAGAGCTGGTCGCAACAGCATTTAAAATGGAAGTGAAATCATCAGTGGATTTGCTTGTGGGATGAAGAACAGCAGCACACATTTTATTAAACTTTGATGAACGCTGACATGCAAATTCAGTGCTGACATTTGAGAGAAGTGAGAGCCAGGGAGTCCAAGATGGAGGAAGCTACAGTATCCTAGATTATTAGCTAGCTGTGTGTCACTTTTAGAAAATCCTCTGTCGGACTATAAACTTCTCCAGCAGAGACCAGCGGTTTGATGAGAACAAACTGCCAGGGGGAATAAACAACACAGTACAGTGAAGAAGAAAGAAGCTTGGAGAGCTCTTGTGACTTGCGCAGCCTTGGCTGTCTACCATGTTAGCAGTTAGCTCCCTAGCTAGTAGTTTATCATCTACACCTGTAAGTAGTCACCTACGTCACCAAGTTCCCACAACATATTTTGCAATTTTCCTCTGTGCCACTCTGTGGTGTGACTGGGCCTTAACATTGACATAATACTAGTTCTAACCTAAATCCGAAACCGAAGTACTAAACTGAAAAAGTGGCCATTTTGTAACACCGCAGTGAGCCGTTACAGAGCCAGAATGCACCCAGAATGCAATGAGAACTGTTCTCTCACCAGAGAGCTCTACATCTAACACAAGGACAACACCATACACAGTTACACACCTTTCTCACTTCCAACATTGTACATTGTACAATAGTGGAGACACAAGGGAAACCGACAATACCTGCTACCGTCTGTAGCACCTTATAAATCAGAGAGAGCTCGGAGGTCCACACACCCTGTTTCTCTACTGACACATTGGCCAATTAAACTTCTAAACTCTGACACTCAGACTGCCTGCTTTTTAGAGTATCTGGGGTATTTTTCAGCGTGTGTGTGTGTGTATGTGTGCGCACGCTCAGGGTATACCGTCCTGGCATTTCTGTCAAGCAACGGATGGATTTCTGTTTGACTGTGAAACTGTAGAACTTTTAAAAGGTATGAGACAGCAAAAAAACAGCACACTTCCTTCCCCTCGCTCTATCCCCGTACAATATGGCATAACAGAGACCTAAAAGAGGGCTTTTTCATATCCTCTCTCTTTGTCTTCAATCCTCTCTGGAGTCACTTTAAAACATATTAAGCTGTTTGTTGTCCTCATACCAAGTCTTTCCATGAAGCTCAGCCAAACTACAGATAGAAAATAAAACAATTCTTGTGAAGCCAAATGACTCATCCTCAACCACAATTAGGCTGCAGAAAGCGAAATAAAAGTCACCTTCAAATAAGTCCAAGTCACTTTAGTGAAGTCGATAACTAAATTCACATGAGAGAAGACGATTTGGGCGACAAATCCTCAGTGTCTTCTGCTTCACCATATTGAAACTTAACTTTAAAATTGTATTTGTATTTGGTCAAAGTAATTAAGTTATTTACTCAAGAACTGTCAACTGCAACTTTATACTTCTACTGCAATTCAGAAGCAAATATTGTACTTTTTACTCCGCTACATACAGTATACTTGATAACTTTAGTCACTAGTGACTTTGCATTGCAATTCAGATTAATAATACAAAATGTCATCAACAAATAAATTATGATGTATTATTAAAGTTTAAGATAAAACTTCATTGATACCTAGGGGAAATGCACAAGCTACACAGCAGTAAATAAAGTCATTAAAATCAGCCACACTTTTACCAACTGCTCCATTAATGTGATGAACACATTAATACATCAATAATTATAATCCAATATACTGTACATTGTTCTGAAATTGGACATTCTGTGTAATGAGTATTTTTTCTTTTGGTATACCAAGTTTATGTTGATGCTGGTACTTTCGAACTTTTACTTTGAATGTAGGACTTTTACTTGTAACAGAGTATATCTGCACTGTGGTATTGCTACGTATACTTAAGTATAAGATCTGATTACTTCTTCTACCACAGTTGGCGGCATATTTTATTCCCCCTCATATGCATGACAGTCCTTGCACAGGGGCCACATTCTCAGTAATGATTTCAATCGCTCATCTTTTGCTACAAAGTGATGGGGTAAAAAGTATTTCCAACATAATCATGTGATTTCCAGGTGGCTAGCTAATGCTGATTGACAAGCATATTCATTTTCAGATAAAAAAAAAAGCTGAAGGAGATGAAAAGGCCAGAAGATCATCAAAGATTCAGTTCACATGTGACAAATCCTGTTCAGTACAGAGCCATAATGATCGCAATAAAGAAGGTAAATAATTATCACTCACTGGCATACCATTTCTGCAGGTTATCAGAAACACGCCAAACACCTGCAGCAGGTATATGCGTCTGTATGTGTGTGTATGTATGCTCGTTTACTGATTTGAATATGCGGGTGTGTGTGTGTGTGTGAAAGTGACTGGTTGAGTGCAAACATCCACGCAGGATTATGGAAACAGTGGATTATTTCCTCCGCGCCTTAAAGAAGCTCCTTTAAATCCTTAAATGAACAGTCAAGGAGAGGACAGCAGCTTGGAGATGAAATGGTTTCTTCTGAGTCATTCCGAGTGTTTTCTGCTAATACTGCTACAACAAAAGCGACCTAAAGCTTTCAGAAAAAGAGATGCTTTGTGAAATAAATCAGCCGTTAAAAATTCACAAATCCACTGTGTGTATTTGTCAATATTTGTTTTGGATGACAGCACTTTTTTTGTTGAGTAAGTGTCAATGTGCTCCTGTTTGTGTGTGTTTGTTGGTGCACATTGAAGCATGAAAGAAAGACGCGCGTGAGTGTGTGCATGGCACCAACTGTGTGGGCCCCGACACCCAGCAGTAAATAGTCGAAGAAAAAGCAGGATAACTGAGCTCAGCAGCCTGTTAGACTGTTGATAAAGGAGAGATCTTCCTTTAGAACACAAGAGCAACAAAACATCAAGCCTCGCCTCTCTTCTTCTTCTTCTTCTTCTTCTTCTTCTTCTTCTTCTTCTTCTCTCTCTTTCCCCTGATGTCTCCCTTCCTCGTTCTCCCTCTCCCTTTATGCCCAGCATCTGTCGCTTGCTGGGAATGCCAATGGCAAAGACAAAGGAGCAAAAAGATGAAGGCAGAGAGGAAGACAGAGATATGAGGAGAGAGGGAAAGGGAAGGAGCAAGAGGAAGGATACTTGAGAATTGAGTGACAGGTAGCCCATCCAAGAAACTACAAAGAGATGGAGGGATAAATGTAACGATGGATGAATACAATGAAACCACAAGCTGGATACCTAGATGAAGACAGGCATAAGAAGGGAGGGGGAAATACTGGAAGACGTGAGGCATGATGTCGATGTGTGTGTTTGTGTGCGTGAGAGTGTGGGATCTGGCAGGCGTTGCTTTTGGCCTTCATTGGGGAGCTGATAAATCCACAGACGTTTGACTCCTGCCAGAAGCTGCCACACACACACACACACACACACACACACACACACACACACACACATGCTCTACACACACTACATCTCCATCTGTTTGACTTGTGCCAGTTGCCCCCTTTAAATTACCCAGCATGCCTTGCTCACTCAGAGAAATGAGCCTATTCGATAAGTGCTGTGAAAGAGAGACAGATGGACATAAAATACAGATAAAGACTTTGGGGGCTAAAAGTATCCTCTTAGTCACCTGAGTTGTATGCTCTATCTGACTAGCATGCAACTTCAGATGAGCTCCAACCTGTTTGGTGGAGGTTACCTCAATAGGCGCATTATTATAGCAGGAACAGGTTGTACAAATCAATAATGAGAATATCTGAAATTAGACAAAACATGATATGTGTTCAATGCTGTCAAACTAAAAAACACATCTTAGTGTGGGACATTGCTTGTTTTTAAATGGCTGCGTCAAACAGGACAATGTGACCATTATGTAGGCTATTTGGGTCAGGAGTCAGGAACAAGAGACGTGGGAGCTGGCATGATGTGGCAAAGCAAAGTTCATCCTCGCAAAACAGATATCAGTAACGCTACTACTCGGGGAACATGATATTGCTAGTCAGTCACATTAGCGCTACGTTAGCTTAATTAGCTCAGTTGCTAACAAGACAATAAGGTCACACAGTTTATTTAACTGTCAAAAATAAAAAAGGTAGTTGGTGCAACACAGCTAATGGCTTCGTCTTTTTTGGACTCAAAGGCTTTCCGTTCCCTCAAAGGTCAGCTGTGTCAGGATTGTTTTGTTAAAAACAGTATTGAGGTTTCATACCCTGCTCTGGTCATGACAACTCTTCTCCGTATAAAAACAAACCCTTTTCTCTATATCTCCCGTGGGAGGTCAAACTTCAAGGAAGGGAAATAGCATTTAATTTACATCAGCAAAAAGATCTTTGCTAGGACTGGGCCGAAAATATTGTTAAGCCATTGTTTGTTTTATGGTTAAAAGAGTCTCTTGGAGCACTATGACACCAAATCTTGTTGCAAGTTTCACGCAGCAGCAGCAGCAGCTCAGTCAAAGCTTCATACGTTTGTCCATCCCAATGACATGTTCTCTTTATGTTTTATCTTGCATGACAGCATGTTCAGTTTGCGTAATTATGTTTCATAGCTTCGAATGCGCTGAACCAATTTGTCACCTGAGGCTCAGGGTATTGTCTCTTTCTCTGTCAACTGGTAGCATGTATTATATACATATGCAATTAGGAGGGATGATAAAATGCTGTTTTATCTGTGACATCATCTCCCTGGTAAACGGACGAAGGCCGGTTTGTCAATCAAATGGGAATGCAGTCACTCATGGTGCTCTGGACAGGAACAAAAAACAGGGAGACCAGGAAGTGGGGAGTGTCAGGAGAAGAGAAGATCTAAACAGTGATGCCTGATTTACATGTTACAAACTCACCTGCCTGAGGCAAAACCTTCAAAGCATCTTAAGTTCCTTCAATATCACACATAAGTAAATACCCACCTAACAAATGAGTAGATGAGGTTTCTGTAGCAGTTATCTCAGCCCTCAGGTGAGTCATGGTCACTGCACTGCATTAAGCCAGCTGCTGAGAACAGCATAAATTCTCAACAGCCAATGTGGCCTGCAAGGTAAACCTCCATAAATCCTTTTTAGTCATTAAGATATTCCTTGGAGTAAATGGGCTAAAGCGACATGACTCCTTAGTTGTTCCTTTGTGGAATATGGTAGCGTTGATTAAGGTGTGGTGGTTTCCATTCTGCTGACTCACTCAGGGACCGGCTCTTTTCCCCACCTCGTTTAAATAGGAGGGCAGATAAAGGGCTCTACTTGGTCAAACAGTGCCGAAGAGCGTGAGATGGGCTAATGAGAGCTGTGTGGCCCAGGCATCCAGAGTGGTGTGTGTGTGTGAAATACAGAAAGTATTTATATTTTGGCTAATTTACAGCTAAGCCTGTAAAATTAATAAGGCAACAGCAGCGAGGAGCCGCTGGTTTAAAAAAATAAATAAATCAAACACAACAATGTTAAAACAAAACACATCAACAAGGCTGCGCTGCGTTTTGGCTGAACATGGAAATAAATGATTTACAGGCGCACACCCACACCCAGAAACAAACTGGCATGATGTAATGCCCAAAAGAAGAAAAAACACAACACGGTTTGCCCGCTTCCAAAATCTAACATCATTCCAGCATCCCTCTCCTGTTCAGCTGCTGTAAGTAGGGCACATCAATTTTTCACACTGCCTTTGTCTCTCACTCAGTCTGTGCCTGTGACCATAGCACCTGTCTGGGCCACATGTGTCATACCCTTCTATATATGTCCCGTCATACACTATCCCACCCATCCCTTCAAAGAGAAATCTCTCTCTGCTCCTCCGTGGTCCCTTCAGCTTTCTTCTTCATCCATCTTCCTCTCTTTCAGGGTTCCCTCAGCTGTGAATCACTCACAGTAACATGTCATCCATCCTCTAATGTATGCAATATGTAATAATCACAGAGGCAGAGAAACACACGCGCAGGCACACACATGCCATGCAAGGATGGCTCGATAATGACATGGAGATTAAATGGAGAAAGAGAAAGCATGCACTTACTGTTGCTGCACTTTACAAGAATTCATCCCACACACATGTACAAAACACAGTTGTCTTGATTTGTATATATCTCACTATTTCAGAAACAGAATCTATAACACAGCCCTGGCATGAAAAGTCCATTTGAAAATAAAAGTGTGACCAAAATGAATAGTTTCCCCAGTTTACAGTTCAAATACTGAATTAGAAATGCCCTAGAAAACGATGTCCTCACAATAAGGTGATTAGATTTCTGAAATGAAAACTGGGGACATTTTTGGTTTGGTGGTCAGTATGTCATTAAAAAATATAATGTTATTAGAAATGAAATAAAAAAGGGGGACAATTTAGGTTTTATAATCTGTCAAATATAACTCTATCTAAATGAAATCAAGTCATTTTGAGCTAGAAACTACCTTTCAGTCAATAAGTAGAGGCTGCAATCACTTTCTGGCAAGTACAATACTTTTAATAATTTTATGTGTTGTTTTGGCCATTTAAAGGTATTCTAACAGGTAAAAAGGACTGGATTGTTTGGTACACAGCAACTTAAATAATGTAGTCATAAGGATAATTGCAAAAGAGATCATGTCTTTATTTTATATTTAATTCAGTGGTAAATATAAATATAAACAAGGATATTAGACATACGCCTACCAAACACATAATCCATCTGCAACTACAGGCTTCTATTATTGCCTATAATCACGTAAATAAACTGCAAACACTTATTTGGCTACAATTGTGATTATTCCGTTAAAAGAAAGACATGTTTCACAAAGACATACCTTTGCTATTACCACACACATAAAGTGATGTTTGCACATTAGACTGGGCGATCCAGCTTTAACATGCAGCACGCACTACCGCCGACGGCAATCGGTTTTCTGCGGGCGATCACTTTCAGCACGACACCTCTATACTCTGCTTTCCAGTCTTTCTCGTCACGTAAAATCTGATTTCAGGTCTGTTTAACACCTTATACAGTCTATGATTAACACACCGTTACAAACATGTCCAGGAACAGTTCCAGACGTCTGGCCACCCTACCTCACAAACAATAGCAAACATGAGCAGTGATATACTTTTAGCTATTTAGCAATTCAATTTCATCCTTCTAAATTTATTTCCAATAGCGCTGTATGGGCGCATGTACGTAAGATAACACCTGGTACTATTTGGAAGCAGCAGTAGCTGCTAACGTTACTTGTTTGTGGTTCCATTTGCACTTTATTGTACAATGATACAATGGCATAATTTGAAGACTGCTAATGCAATGTATGTCTTTTTGGCAGCATAACATGGTGGTACCACATTTCTTTTAGTGTGGGGATGTTGTGGAAGGCTTCAAGCAGTTATATGATTGGGGAACGTAGCTAGCAGGATAGGTGCAGGTCACACACACACAGACAAACAGACACACAGACACGGACACACACACACACACACACACACACACACACACACACACATACATTATATTTGTCATACAGTGGGCCTTCACTGACATTTAAACATTTAACTCGTGTAAAAAATAAAATAACTTTTTGAATGAGCTTATCACTGTCACCAAAATGACATTGACCTTTATCACTGCATAAGTTAAGGCATTCAAACGTCTAAGGAAAATTATCAGTATTACTGTAGACACCGAAATTGTGTTTGTTTCAGTCATTTCTCACTGAGACTTACCTACAATAAAGCAATAAACTGTTTGGTTATTAGTAATGTGTCACTATTTTCTGTTTATCTTTACCCTTCTACTTTTCCCCTGACATAGCAACATGCTGCTCTGATTATAACTGTGAACAGACACACATTGACAGACTATGTGGCGATAATTTGAAAATAAATGACATTAATAAAAGAACTCGAGCACTAGGAGAAGACAGTTCAAATCTTTAATTGCATTACTTCTAAAACGTGTGTTAAATGTACTTTCCGATCCAGCTTGCAAGAAATGTCAGGTCAACTGGTGTCATGGTTAAAGTTCACACCACAGTTGATAGATACAACTTTTTCCTGACAGAAATATGGGCCAGGTGTGACGGGCCCGAGCCTTTACTGGAGGCTTCCACTGTGAAAATGCTAAATAATTCACACAAAAGGGCAGTTTTGAAAAGCCTTAACAACCTGAGCTAACCTATCCAATATTGAACAGGGGGCAAGTCACAGCCTGCATTGAATAATATACTTTCATTTCAACCTACTCCAAAGCTAATATGTCTCTAATACCAGAAGCGCCCACCTGGGATGTCCTTCAGATTAATATTTGGGCCTGGGCGGAGCAATGAGAGAAAGATTGAGAGGGAAGTCACTGCAGGTCATGCTGCTGATGCTTGACTGAAGCCAGAAAAGACATGAACATAGATGAGATACTTAGGATGAGATAACTGTGCTTATTTATTAGTTGACATTCTATTCTTTTCTATTAAATCTCCAAAATTAAATAACTTGAATGTTTCCAGAATAAACTAAATTTAAACTAAGATGGAGTACAGAGTCAGAGTTACTGTAAAGCCTAGTTCACACTGCACAATTAAGCCCGATTTGCCAGTCGGTGAGCTCGGCGACCGTCAGGCTGTGATCGGGAATAAATCAGTGGTGGATCGGCTGTCCCCAGTCGTTATGTGTAAATTACACAACGACACATCAAAACGGCTCCCCAACACATTTCTGACACATCACCAACGTCTGCCAGATATCTAGCATGCCAAATATCTGGAAGAGTCGGCCGACTCGACATCCACGTCCAGCCAATGAGAGCAGGCAGCTACTTTTTCACCGCAAAACACTTTTTACTCACCTCCAGCTCTCTCTGTTGCACAGATGATCCCTGCTCCCTGCGTGTGGTAATTCATTCTTTCACCCATATTCTTTGTCTAATTTCTATCTTTATAATAACAAACAGCTGTTTCATGTGTAGGTTCACTTCATTTCCCATTTCAAGTGTGTTTTCTTGACAAAACGTGGTTTGGAGACCAGCGTCAGGTGATACAGCCCCTGTCAGCTCGCATAGTGTGTGACCCCCGTCACCGATCAGTCACGCAGTGTGAACGCCAAAACTTCAGAATTCCGTCATAAGACGGCAAGTTGTGTAGTGTCATCGGCCGACACTGAAAGTTGTGTAGTCTGCACGAGCCTTAAGATATATTATGAGTGATGATGAGGTATGTGAAAAGACTTCAAGAAAAGGGAAAACAATTGCAGCGCAACATGTGTGTATATGTGTTTGTCAGGGGTTATCACCTTGTCAGTAGCAGTCCGCGAAAATGACAGCAAAAATAGCTTTAACTGGTTAAACAAAGAGGTCTGGAGATGGTTATGTGGTGTCTTTGGAAAGATAATCCATTTGTCAACCAAGCTGTGGGCTGAGGACAGGACCCAATACACAGAGACAGACGGAGAAGAGGAGGAAGGGATAACACTTGGCGGTGGAGGCACAAACAGAGAGGAGGGGTAGGAAATAAGAAATAGAAGACGAGAGCAAAAGACAAACAGTGAAAGGAGACGATCAAGCGATTAGACAGATGGAGGGTGTAAACACAGGGGAGAGGGGAACGAGGAGTACAGAGTGACAGTGGCGAAAGATGAAACTGGGAGCAGATCGTGTGTGTGTGTGGAGGAATCGTGGAGCAAAAGACAAGCTGGGGGCTTTGAGATACTGTATAAAGCAATAAAACAAGCAGGCATGACAAGACAGCCAGAGGGAGGGAGGAGGGCAAAAGTGCGAATGAAATGAAGGACGAAGAAAGATGAAGACAGGGCTGAACCATAAAGACAGTGGTGTGTGTGTGTGTGAAAGAAAGTTCAAAGAGAAAAAGGAGCAGAAGGAGATGGAGAAAATGAGGATGGAATGAGAGAGAATAAGAAAGATAGAGAAGTGAAAAGGCAGCGGAGCAGCAGAAATCAATTCCCTTTGGGGGTTGCAGGATCGGGGCAGTGGAGTGCAAATGCTACATTATAAACACTCAGTAGGCTAAAGCCGCAACACAAGCAATCAATTAGACCCTGGATGTGCAATGAAAAATATTGTCATCGCTTCCCTTCCAAGCAACCACATGAATGGAGTTGCAGTTGACTCACTGCGTTTCCTGGCAGCAGAGTCTATGTCTCATGAGGTCAGCATTCAGAGTATTTCGCACCACCCTACATGCACCCCACTTTCATCTCAACAGCGTGGTCGTGTTTTTTATGTTGTGTTCACTTCATGAGGTGATGGATGATCGTGATGGGCAAGATCCATGTCATTGGTTGTGTGATTGAAGAATTAAGTCTGGGGTATGCCTGAAACAAAGTAGTTCGTACAAAATGTAATCATAACGTTCCTGTTTTTGTGCATGAAAAGTGAGTTAACATTTAATTTCATTGAACAGCTTGCTTTTTCAGTCACCGCCGTATCGTTTAGCCTGTGATGCACACAAAAGCAATGCACAAACTGTCAGATAGAGCAGTTCCTTGGAGCAATAATTATGAACTACATCTTGTGTCCACCAAAGAAAAAGGTACTCATTATGACAGAATATGTTGTGCTCTGTTGTGTTTACTGGGCTTAAACAGGACTGGAGAGGACTACAAGCAATAACACTACTGAGTTCTGAGGTTTAATTTCATTGATATTATCACTTTGGAGCCGTGAGCCTAAGCCTTTATCCCTCGTGCTGCTATGAATCAAACCTCTGCCTCCACTTTCACCCTCTTTCCCTCTGTCTTGTCTTGTTGTATTGCTAACGTGTGTAAATTTGCTTTTGCCTTTATATTCTGCGGTTAAAGATATCAATAAATGACCTTCAGCATTCTTTTCACTGAATAGTTCGACTTTCTCACACACAAAGCCATACCGGTATGTAAATGTGTACACATGCCAGCTTACACACATGCTTGTGTACAAACGCAAGACATGGCTTGCAAGAGGCTTCTTTGTTATTAAAATTCCCACAACCAGTAGAGAAGAATGGGCGCCTCCCCACAATCATCCCATATAATTACTCAAACATTTAATGGCGGGTTTTCATTCATTCAGCTGGGTTGTTTCCCTAAAGTCTGTCTGTTCCTTTTTGCCATTATTTTTCATACTCTATGCCCTCAGACTGGCTTCCTCAAAGCCACTCTAATTGCATTGGGGATCGGCCTTTAAAGGGTTGCCATGGTGACCGGTAGAGCCTTCACCGTGCCACATGCCTTGCTCGCTTTCCTTACTATAGCTAAAGCTCGATCTCGCCATCTCTCTCGCTTTCCTCTTTCATGTGTCACTGTACTTCCTACCTCGTCTATACTTTTCCTCTTCACTCTATTCACCCCTTAATTATTTCCCACTTTTGCATGTGGCTTGCTGAAAGCGTGGGGGAGGCCTCCCTGAGGGTGAGTGATCTGCAGATGTGGGAGGAGAATGCCTCGCCAATAAACACTTTACATGTATGGATGCATGCATGCACACACCCACATACACCCCAACCCCCAACGCACCACATGGCTTGGAAAACCATCCTGCTGTGTTGGCCAGGGGTGCAGCAGCAGGGCTTGAACAGCCCAGCCAGAGTGTGTGTGTATGTGTGTGTGTGTGTGTGTGTGAGCGTCATCACAGCTGGCCAGCAGTAAATACATGCCGGCTGACAGCATTCACAATGAGGAGGCAACGTTGTCAGTCAAAGAGAAATACCTTGCCAGAAACTTTCCCACACTTCAACTTTAATCACTGAGATGTAGGTGAATACACTGCACTCGGGAATGGAGCAGTAAATAAAAAGGTACACAAACAAGGACTTCATGCTGGCAATTACTTTAAGATTCTTACTTTAAGATATTTTCGATGTCTGCTCATGCCAACTGTATGGTTGTCATAGCCCGAGCTGTTACTCTGGAGTTCTGTGTTCCCTCCCTTTTCCTTGCGTTTTTGTGTGGCCATTTCGTTGGGCGTTGAGGAGAGCAGGAGTGTTGGCAGTCTGCACACCGGTTTCATATCGGCTCATCTCCCTTGACTTGTCGCCAGATTATTTTCTCACCTCACACGGATGAGTACTTCAAGCCAAATTTAAGTACTAGTTTCTTCGAGTATAAGTGTTTCGCTACAAGTTAGTTCGTCTATGAAGATTCTCAGTCATCCAGGTCATAGTTATCCAACGAAGGTTAAAGTCAAGGGCAACTGGACTTGGTTGAAGATACTGGAAGACGTTTCGTCCCTCATCCAAAGGACTTCTTCAGTTCTGACTGACTGGCAGGGAAACTCAGCTATTTAGCCTCAGTGGGGTTGTTTGTGTCTTTGTTTTTGTCTGCTTCTTCTAAAGACTTCCTCTGTGAGTCAGCTCGTGCAGCTGGGGTACCCACTTAAGTGCCTGAGTAGTTTTGGAGCCTGTATCAGCCTAATACTACCTGATCCCCTGAAAACACCGAACCTGCGTTGCCTCGCACCATTCAGTCCTGGTCATGGTTCGAATTACGGGGAGGGGGGGGGGGGGGGGGGTTTGGGGGAGTCTTCCCGTACTCATGCCTTATATTCAAGAATCTTGAAATACGATTACGAAATACGAAGCTTCGCAGCATTTTGGCGATATGGGGTGTTAAACGTCTGATTTTACATAGAACTACCAGTTTTCTCCCAATAAATTAATATACAGCCTATTACAATATACACTTCAACGTTTAATGCTGTAAATAAACATGTAAAAAAAATATAACTTCCAATAAATGTTTTTAAAGTGAGTGAATAAATCCAAAATTGTAACCCGTCGGTCGTCACTGCACATGTGTAGGCGTAGCGTGTGTGTGTGTGTGTGTGTGTGGTGGCGGAAGAGGAACACTTGATGAAGAGATGGAGCCCCAGCTTCACCAGTGTTGTGCCGAGTTTTTAAATAGCCGGCTACTTGAAATAGACCTGCGAGGAACCGTTGGAATAGCTGAGAGCCCACCCTATCATTTTATTATAACTATGTAATTTCATATTTTATGTAATTGTCAGCTAACACTGGTATTTAGTCATGAGTAGTGAAATTGGGGATTAGTTATTGAAGAGATACATTTTTACATCAATACAGAGTTTATTATTTCATATGAAGTCTTTTGTGAGTCCTTTCACAATAAACATGGCATTTGTTTTAACTCTGGAATTCCCAAAAATTCCTATTTCCCCAATGTGTATGACTACTGCTTTATTGGACGCAGATTACATCATTCACAGTCAACATGAGCAAGAGGAAAGGAGATATTTGCTAAAAAAGATTAATTTGAAACTTTAACTTGATGAGAATGACAAAAATAGGAATTAGAGATAATAATGCAGAATGTATTTTATGTGTCTTTAGTTCTGTATCAACACTGTGTGCAGTTGTGTGTCTGACTTGCTGGCAGTTTTGCTCTAGAATACTTGATGACCTCTGAATACAAAAGTTTTGGTGTGGTATGGGGCACCCATGAACTGGTGTAATGACTTTGATTTATCATCATCCTCAGACTGATGACATTAGCTAAATGAGCAAGAGATTTTAGTTTACTGAAGCCCGCGCCTGCACTGTACTGGGTTTTCTTTTGGACCTGGAAAAAAGTTGACCCCCCCGGTTGTCACTGTATAATTTGCACCCTGGTCCTGGTTGTTTGCCAAAAATCCTTTGAACTTTTAGTTTGCCTCCTGTGCTTTGCATCCGCCCCTGGGTCCACTCACTTCGAGCTGTAACAAATGGTCAAAGAACGGTTAGGCTTAGGCAACTAAAAAGCTTGGTTTAAGGTTTGGAAAGGTTTTGGTTACAGTATAAAAAAGTCCGCGACAGGACAAAAAAACTGTCTGACACTCTAAATGTGAAGTTATGCTAAAAACGAACTAGTTTGTTCCGCATGTCATGAGGAGGACGTTATAGATAGACTACCATTATTCACCACTGTGATCATTTCGACAACCTCTCTAGAAAGTTGCGAAAGTAGTTGCGTAAAGAATGAAAAGGACCACAGTACACCTGTAACACTACTACAGCAATGTGAACAAAAGTTCAGCCAGGAGACAAACATCTTGAGATAGATAGATAGATAGATGAAAGAAACTTTTTTGTTATAACATTCAGTCTTTCAAATGGCTGCTTATTAAGTGCTGTTATCTGTGTCACCTGCTGTTTCAACTGTAAACAAGTCTGTGTGTGTGTGTGGGAAATGACATTGATCCACGGCCATGTTCAGCTGGGTACTGATACAAAGCACCACCAGGGGAAGTCAGAGCCCCAGTAGATTTGGCAGTTTATAACACAGGTACAAACATTCACACACACACACACACACACACACACACACACATACAGTGTGTCCCTCTCTCCACTCGCACAAAGCACACACACACACACACACACACACACACACAGTGACTTGAGCAATAAAGAGCAAAAAGCCCAACAGCCTCTGCAGCTCTATTGAGCAGTGTAACCTGAGCATGAAGAAGACATTACTGCACAGTGTCTGGTTTGCTTTTACTTCATCTCCTTCGTTCCCGTGGGGCATGGACTTTTGTGTGTGACACGCACGTATTTCCCCTACTAGTTAATCTCAGTGCATGTAAAAAGCCCCCGCTGATCTAGCTATCTCCTCAGCAGGCAAACAAGCCACAGGGAAAACTACACATTCCACTTACCTCTACCTCTCTTTCTTCCTGTCTCTTCTCCTCTCTGCCTCCTTCGGCATTTCCACCCTCTCAGGCATTGCCTTGCACTGTGTACTCCTTCCCAGAGTGTCTCTGTGGGATCCTACTTCTTCCACTGTCCCTCCGTTTCTGTCTAACTCTATCCTGTTCACTCTCCATCTTTCTCCTTCTGCCTTCAAAAATTCAAGCGGCTTTTCTCTTGGTGTACGGTATGTGAGGCAGGAGTCTGAGAGCTTGAACATCACTAATGGAAGGCCATGTGCTCGGATGCATGTGCGTGGAGATGGCAGTGTAGAGTGTGGGAGTTTGGCAGAAGTTTGCATGTTTTCAGTTTTGCTTGGCCATAAATGTACCTATTATGACATTTGAAAGGAATACACTTACCTTTTTTGGTAAATATTTTGTAATCTCAGTTATGTTGTGCATTTTTTTGAAAGGCTTCATGGTTAACATTAAAACAGCATTTTTATCTGGTCAGATGTATTGACCATATTCCACATTACCTAGTTTACTCTTAATGTCTGTCATATATACAACATGTTAGATTTTTCAGTTCATTAAGCTATGCAACAGGTTACCTGGCAGTTGCTGGGTGAGAATACTTTGTAAACACCTATTTTAAAAGTGAGCTAAGTCTTGCAAGTTTGATACTACCTATACTGTTGGACACATGGGTGGATAGATGGATAGAAGGATTGGAAAAAGAAAGAAGAAACAGAGAGGAAACGCAAACTGAAACACACAAAGCAGATTCAGCCTAATGCTGCATGTGAATGACGCAGGTAAATCCGGTAAATCTTCCACTGTCTCAAGGCTTCTAGAACGAGCGGGAGAAAAGAGCAGTCAAGGGAATGATGCAAAAAGATGAAGCCAAAGAACAAAAAAAGGCTAGCACCAGTTTTCCCCCATGCAGTGAAAGGGAATTTAAGTTCAAGCAGGAAAAAGCAGCTATGGAGTGTGCTTGTACCAGCCTCCGGAGAATTCAAATGGGAAACCATTCGACTTGACAAGGACATTAAAATCCAATATATTCACATTATGAGGCCTGTGCGTTTCTGTGGTTATTTTGGACAGCTCCTCCCCCATACAGCACACACACACACACACACACACACACACACACACACACACACACACCGCTTTATGAGCTGAAGACAGCTCCTCTGGAGTGTCATCAGCAATATTATTCGGGATTTGTCACTTTGGGTACTTCAGTACAATCCAGTGACAGTATAAGCCTTATCACTCTTCATGACTGCTTGGCACATGTCGATGTCCATAAATGCAGATTGATTTGAAAGCTGGGAATGGACATGATTACACACACACACACACACACACACACACACACACACAAACACACACACACACACACACACAGAAATGTGTTTAGGTGTGCCTGAACACTCTGCAGTACACACCAACGTGCAAGCAGATGGTACATGGAAACGCATCATGCACGCTATTACACAAACACAATAACTAACATTAAGTGGTTGATGATCATTGTTTACCATCGGTTTAGGGAGCGCCCATATGCCTGTAATGAATGGCATCAGGTTGGAGTGTACATACTAATGGGAGGGTGAGTCTGACATTTCACCACTCTGAGTATTACTCCTACAATTACCTCTTGACATTTCTGCATCAGACTCATATTTAGGCCTCTTTCACAGGGCTTGGGTGAGTGTGTGTGTCTCTAAGTGTGTTAGAAAGTGGACGATTAATCCTCTTATTTACCACCACTGCAAACATTTACAGCTGTAATTTCCATCCCCGTCTTTGATAGTGAGTGGGCTTTGGACCTGCCAGTGTATCTATGTGGACCCAGGCTCCAAATCCCCACAATGGCCACAAACACAACTCAGTCAGGACTTAATCGAGTTCACTTCTTTATCACCTTTCTCTCATTTAAATAGGGGATGTGATTTGATTTTTTTTCTTCTTCTTTCTTTTGGAGGGCTGTTTTTTTGTGTTTGAGGCGAGAGAATGTTAAAGCGTTGTGAGGGATCACATAAAGGCAGTTTGAATCAAAGGGAGTCTGAGCAGCATTGATATTCCTTCACTTTACTAGGCTATAAGGAAGAAGTCGCTGTGTGTGTGTGTGTGTGTGTGTGTATGTGTCTATGCCTGTATGTAGCTGCAGCCTTTTCTACAATGCCCAACTTCAAAAGCAACGTCTCCACTTTAATCTTCTCTACTCCTGCACTGCGGACCCAAGGAAAAGACAGAAGAGAGAGACCCGGGCTCTTTCTGCCACTCCCATCCCTCTTTTGCTTACCAGAGATGCCTCTTTTTCTCTTTCTGATGTTCTCCTTCACACACACACACACACACACACACACACACACACACACATATATTCAAATACTCACTGTGTTAACACACTGCTCTCACCACACATACTGGCTGGCCTTGTAGTGACTTACAGTAATAGCCTCATCTTTTTTTCCCTCGCTCGCACCCAAACACATACACTCACGCTGTATTGCAAAGTGTTGGCGCAGTGAGGTGAATGTCTCAGGCATATTAAGTCATACTAGGAGGTTGCTGAGCGGCGGGGTGGGAGTGGGAGAAAGCTGGCACTGGCACCTTGTGATTTCCCCCACTGCAGCGTCAAAATTGAAAAGCCAATTCCAATTGGAACCCAGTAATTAGAACTGACCTGAACGGCTGCACTGAATGCAGAATGAGAGAAAGAAAGAAAGAGAGCGAGAAGGGCAGAGTGGAAACAAGGACAAATGACCTACTCACCGAAAGCTATTGTTTCCATAGATGGGTATTAAAGAGCGCTATTGAGGCTAGGTGTCAGCATAATGACCACATGATTATGCTTGACAGTTGTTGGTTGCATCTGCAGGATTAACGACGATCTTAAAGGTATAGTAAAACACTTTGGGAAAAACACTTGTGTGCTTTGTTTCCAAGCATGATGAGACAATTGATGTAAATCCCATGCCTATCTGTCAAAAGAACTGAGCTGGAGTCAGGACGTGTTGCTTGACATAAGCTAAGCATGTCAGCTAGCCTGACTCTGTCCAAAGTTCAAAAATACACACCAATAAAGCTCACTAATTAACATGTATGTCATCTTTTTGACCATTACATGAACAGAAATGTGAAAAAATGGTTTTAGGGAAAATTACGTGGTGTAACTATTCACAGTTTTCCCTCAGGGAAATTGTTTTCTTACACATCAGCACCTAACTGTGACTAATTGAGCTCTTTTGGGTGTTTCGCTCAACTTTTGCCATCTTATATAAACTCTGAGGGTAAAGACGTATTTTTAGACATTTTGTTGTGCTGCTCTGATTAATTACTGTGAAGCGAATGTTCGATATCATCCATCAATCTATCACTTGCTGAGTTGAATCAGACACATCCTGACCTGACATCTCGTCTCGATATCGATGTAGTTCCCGGGTGACGGTTTAGCCAAAAATACGTGGCCTTTGCTGTGTGATGTGTGTAGCGCCCTGCTCAGTTTGGTTGAAACTTAAAAGGCCTATTATTATATTTCATAAAAATGTAATATTCCTCTCACTGCAACATAAATCCAATGTGTCCTTTTAATCATGGCACTGAACTTAAGCCATCATCGCTCTGCTTGCTCTTTTGCTGCATGCCTGCTGCCACAAAGCTCATCTAAAAGCAACTTTTATGCTGAGATTTTCTACTAATGCTTTCACCATATAGTATTTCAAAAGCCTAGCCTCCAGCCCCACATTAACCTGTAGGCAACCCACTGTTTTCTTGTGGGGAGTGACGAGGTCAGAGCCTGGACAGCGAACATTAATGCTGGACATTCACATAGTGATCTATTCTACAACTGGCTAACTGAATTTGACATTTTTACTGTGTTTTCATCTGTCTTTCTGTGTGTGTTAAACATACATTGTACATTTATCGTACGTAATGAGTACACTTGAGATCAATCTTCTTATCTTCTCTTACTTCCCTTACTTCCCTTACAAATAAGCGTATTTGCTGAAATATTGAACAATTAAAAAATATTTCAGTCTCAAATTAGGGCTTAACCTCAGATGTATTTTTCATGAAAAATTTTTTTCAGGGCTAGGAAATAATTCCACTTGTTTTTAATGCCAATGGACCCATTCTTCAAAAGCATCAGTATGTAACTTAACTTCTATTAAACATAAGCCATTTAATTTAAGAAAAATTTTCCTTTTCTTTTTTTCACAAATATCTTTATTGAATTTTAAACATTTTTCAGACATACAAAAAAAAAGATGTACAAAGAAACATAAAAAGGAAAAAACAAAAGACAAGGCCTCCACCCACCCTAGAACCCCATGCTCACTCCATCAGCAAAAAGTATAGTTTACATGTCACAGTCTTTTACAAGGCGCAAGAAAGGCAACCACATATCTTCAAAATCCTCAAGTTTTCCTCTCGCAATGTAGGTCAGTTTCTCCAGTGCCAGGTTGCTAGACATTAGTTTAATCCAATGCTTTATCTTTGGTCTTTCTGTGTCCTTCCAGTTCAGAGGGATTACATGTTTAGCCTGCAATAAGCAGAAACTTCCCCTTTTTTGTAGTCCCTTTAAAACCATTAGGAAAAATGTTCAGTAAACAGAGTTTACCGTCCATTGTCATGTTACATTCAATCAAACGGGAAATAAATGTAATAACCTCCTTCCAAAAAATCTGAAGTTCTGGACACTGCCACATACAATGAAGAAGAGTGCCCTTGCCTACACCACATTTTACACAGACATCAGATATATTGGAATTAAAATGGTGAAGTTTTACAGGAGTAATATAGGTTCTAAATAACCATTTGTACTGCAGCAATCTAAACCTGGTGTTAATAGTTTGCGTCTGTGCCAACAGGCAAGAATTGTTCCACTCATCATCTGAAATTTCTGTTTGTAAATCAGTTTTCCATGCTTGTAAATATGAAAGACTACGTTCTTTTGAGGATAGTAGTAAAATGTTGTAAAATTTGGAAAGCAGGCCTCTACTCTGATGATGGTTAACGGCTATGTTCTCTATAGTGGAGAGCGGGGATTTCACAGTAGATTTTAGTTGGGTAGTGATGAAACTTCTAACCTGTAAGTACTTAAAAAAGTGTTTTTTGGGCAAACCATATTTATTTACCAATTGCTCAAAAGACATCAATACTCCTTCGCTATATAGGTCCCCAATTATATTCAAGCCATTATTCAGCCAAATTCTAAACCCCATGTCTGCTCTTCCTGGTTTAAATCTATCATTTCCCCAAAATGGCGATAAACATGAGAGCTTAGATACCTCCGACAAGGCAGAATGAGATCGGTGCCAGATTGATATTGTATTTTTGAGAAAAGGATTTTTCGTGTCTTTTAATAAATGTTTAAGTTTGGCTGCATAAAGATAAGATGTCAAAGTTTGCTTCAATGTATTGTTCTCAATGTGTATCCAAGATGGTGTATCAGTGGTAGAAAAATAATAAGTAGCAGCACAAAGTTGAGCTGCCCAATAGTACAACATTAGGCAATCTAAGCCCCCCTCGGTCATAGGGCAGATATAGAAGGGAGAGCTGCAACCTGGGGCGTTTACTATTCCATATAAATTTGGTAAAGGTTTTATTCAAGGAGGAAAAGAAGGAGGCTGGAATGTGTAAGGGAATGGACTGGTAAAGATATAAGATTTTTGGAGAATGGATATTTTAATAATATTAATGCGACCTATCATAGAAATTGGCATCCCACCCCATCTTTCTAAGGAATCCAATACATTTTTTACTAAGGGATCGTAATTAATAGATACAATTTTCTTTATGTCAGGATTTATTTTAATTCCCAGGTAGGTGAAGCCTTCATAGGTACATGTAAATTGTGTTTGTATTGTAGGGTTATTTTTGTTCAGCATTAACAGGGAGCTTTTCTTTTGATTAATTTTCTAACCAAAGAATTCACCAAACATCTTCAGAATTTGGCCAACAGCCTGGACAGATCTCCCTAGATCAGTTAAAAACAAAACAACATCATCTGCAAAAATAGATAAGCGATGATCTGTTCCTGCGATTTGAATACCAGTAATATCAGGGGAATTACGTATTGCCATAGCAAGTGGCTTGATAGCAAACAAGAAAAGAAGGGGCAATAATGGGCATCCTTGTCGTGTCGATCGACATAGGCTAAAAGGTCTCGATAACTGGCTGTTTGTAACAACTTTGGCTATGGGCTCTGTATATAGTAATTGAATCCATTTCAAATATTTTTCTCCCAAGCTTGGTGGGAAGTGTCGGAGCTATTTGAACGGTCTACTGCAGGATGTATCACACAATTAAAATCTCCTCTGATGATGAACTGGCCACTATAAGCTGACACAGTTAAAAAGAAATGTTGGTAAAAGGCAGGATCATCCCCATTAGGGGCGTATAAACATACCAAGTTGACTAATGTAGAGATTATAGTTCCACTAAGTATAATAAATCTCCTAGATGGATCCAAATATTTATCTTTTAGATCAAAGGGAACTGATTTATGTATCAATATTATGACCCCTCTTGCATGAGTCGTAAAACTAGAGGAGAATACCTGACCAGGCCACCTAGACCATAATCTTATTCACATCTTCATCTACCAAGTGTGTCTCTTATAAGAAACACACTGTACTCTTCATTTGTTTAATTCTGCCCAGCACCTGTTTAAGCTTGACAATTTTGTTCAGACCTCTTACATTCCAACTAGACACATTTATAACTGAGGTATCAGACATAAATTATGGAATTGAAAATATTAAACAATAAATAAAAAAATTAAAATTAAAAAAGGGTTGTCCCCTTCTTAAACTCAATTTCAGGCCATGTAAAGTCATCAAAAATATGGAGTGAGCCCCTTATCACAAAACCCTACACATTTCCCCAAACAAAATGTGATGCTAAAGCCTTTAAGACTAGGAACTTGGGTTATATAAAACATTTCATCCACATGGTGGGTAACATGTAAATCTGCACATATAACATCAACAGCTGTAGTAGAAATGTTTGGACCATAATGAAACTTGACGCACATAAACGTGCACCCAGTGCGTGATAAATAAAAAATCTATATCAATAATACAAAAAATTAAAGAAACATATCTTAAGACAATAATGCCAGTAACATATTTTAACAAAAAGGCAACTTACTAAATTATCTGTTGAATTTTGTCCTTTTTCATGGCCATTACTCGTCAGTGACTCCATGCAGGAGAAAAGAAAGAAGCGGTGAGCACAAAGCTTTAAGTCTCAGAGTCGTCACAAGTCTGCAAGCTTATTTCCTGAACGTATTCTTCAGCCTCAGCAACCGATTTAAAAATCCTTTGTTTGTCATTGTGCGTGATGATCAGATGGGCTGGATACAGCATGCCATACCGAACATATCAGTGCATGAAGCTGGGTTTTCACACCGTTGAAGCGCTGCTGCAGTTTACGTGTCTCCGCGGAGAGGTCAGGGAAAAGGGCGACTCGTTGATTCTCATAGCGTACCTCCGTCATCTTCCTGGCGGTTCTCAGAGGTGCTTCACAGTCCCGGTAGTTCAGAAACTTCATTATTACCACCTGTGGCGATGTAGATTTAGGGTTAATAGGCCCGATCCTGTGTGCTCTCTCTATGATGGGGGACGAGGTGAAACCTTCACCTAGTGTATCTCGGAGTCACTTTTCCAGAAAACCACACAGATCTGAGCCCTCTGATGTTTCGGGTAGCCCAACCAGTCTCAAGTTGGAGCGTCTGCTCCTGTCTTCTTGCTCTGTAATTCTGTCGCAAAGAGTCTCCACAGTTTTCTCCAGTGTTTTAACTTTGCCTTGAAGGGAAGTTACATCATCTTCTGTTTGCGTGATTCGCTCCTCCGTCTCATTGATTCTTTGAGAGTGTAACTGTATAGCCCCTTTTATATCGTTAATTGCTTTCAGCATGTCGGTAGATTGTTTGGCCATGTCACCTTTCAACGACAGAATTTCCTTGAGAAGGTTACTGTTTATCGGACTCGGCGCCACCGGCGTCTCCAGTGTTTCAGGTGCCTCTGGAGTCTCCGGTGCCTCCCGTGTATTGGCTTCATTGGGAATATCCAGCTGTGTTTCGCTAGCATTAGCCGTGTCTACATTAGCCCCTTTGCCTTGTGAAGCCGTTTTACCCAGTTGGCATATTGTCCAGTAGAAGCGCGTGGGTCAAGAACAAGTAGAATTATGTTTACTGGTCCAAGTTAAGGATAGTTTCAAGGGATTTAACAGCGAGCCTCACGCACATGCAGCCTCTCACTAAGACGCCATAACCAGAAGCCTTTCCTTTCCTTTTCTAATAGAAATCATATTCCAAACAACACAGCAGAAAAATATTGTCCTCAATGAATATTGTTTAAATACAACACAGTCCTGCTATCACTGACTCCCCCTACCCTGACTTCACCATTTAACCCTTTGTCACAGTTAGGGGTTTTCTGGTTTTTGTATTTCCTGTTCGCCTCTAGTATCCTTGTCTAACTCTGCTCCCTGTCTGCATTGATTGTCTGAGTGTTTCCACCTGTGTCTACCCTGCTCATTCGGTTCTGTATATAAGCCTGCATGTTCTCTTTGTTTCTTGTCGCTCACTTGCTTATGTTATCAGGTGTCTCTGTCAGCTCCCTAATTATTCTGTCATGTCTTGGATGTATTGTTGAATATTGTGCTCCTTGGATTTCTGTCTGTATCTTTTGTTGGATTTGATTATTCTTTGGACCATCATCTTTTGCTGTAAATTGCTTGGTTTAAATAAACACAGAACTGTACCTGCTCCACCTAAGTGTTCTGTGTTTGGGTCCAAATGCCTTATTCCCGTGTCTGCACTTGGGAAACCTGACACCCTTAACTCATCTCCCTTGTTCCTCTTTCCTTCCGTTTTCACCTCACCATCACCCTTACTATCGTCCTCCTTCCTTGATTTATTCCTTTTCGGCCCCTTCATCCAGCCTCTCTCTGCTGACCCCATCCCTCATCTGCCAGGCTCTCCGTCACTTCTCTCTTTCTCCCTTTCTTAAACTCCCCATTGGCTTCACCTTGACCCTCATCATGTCCATATAACCCCAAACCCTCCAAGACTAAGGCAACAAGCCTGACACTGGAAAATAAGAAAGGGAGGAAAAAGAGGAGAGGGATTGAAGGGGGAGGTTTGAAAATGTCACAAGTGAGTGATAGGGCAAATCACATAAGTTGTCGGGGTAGCTACGTATATATATACATCGGCCAACCCTAATAATAACCCTACCAAATTTACATCGGACGATGTCTACAATGAAACATCGGGATGGACGATGTCATTGGGTGTGCTGGTGCGCGCACGTGCACGGGTTATGTGCATGTGTTTTCTCACAGACTTCACTTGGTAAAAAAAATTGGGAGACTATTAACTTACGTTACAAGTCGCGGTGGATATTTTATGCACGGACCAGGTAAAGCAACAGTGAACACACAGAGTGCAGATGTTGGTTTCAGTTGTTTGATAGGCCGTCTCATTTACAATCACGATGCTGGGTCAACGTTGTGATGGATGTCAGCCATCACCGATAGACTATCGGCCCAACCCTAATTAGATATATTATTTTCAAAGTGCACACATACATACAGTACATACATACACACACACACACACACCAGTCCACAAGAGTTGTCAAAGAAAATGGTCACTCTGGGCTGCCCAGGGCACAGTACGTTTAACTATGAGGACGCACACACACACACACACACACACACACACACACACACAGCATAACAATCACATCACTCTCTTAATGCCAGGCTGCTTTTACTCAAAACCAAATCCAACACAGAGTACAATAAACACTATCTAACCTCTGCACAACAATTTCATTTAAGTGGAAACAGAACTCAGTGATTAAACAGAAAGTTGTGGCTCACAAGCTGCCATTAACCTGAATTATGTGCATAAACCATATCAGTCAACTGAGAGGAGGTAATTAAGTACTCTCTACTTGTAACAGAGAGCACAATCACTGTTTCAGCATCTAAATACTGTATAACATGGACCAAAAGACTGTGCTATCACAAACATTCTTTAGGGTTTCAGCTAATGAAAAAGTGACCATCACAAATTCCCTAAGCCATATCTGCCATATATTTTGTCCAACTAACAGTCTGAAAGCCAAACACAATTACTACAGTGGGGGAAATAAGTATTTGACCCCTTGCTGATTTTGCAGGTTTGCCCACTTACAAAGAATGCAACGATCTATAATTTTAATCATATGTACATTCTAACAGTGAAAGACAGAATCCCAAAGAAAATTCCAGAAAATCACATCATATGAATTTATTAAAATTGATAACCATCTGATGAGGAAAAACAAGTATTTGACCCCCTGGACAAACAGCATGTTAATATTTTGTAGAAAAGCCATTATTGGCCAGCACAGATGTCAAACGGTTTTTATAGTTGGTGACAAGGTTTGTGCACATTTCGGCAGGGATGTTGGCCCACTCCTCCCTGCAGACAGCCTCCAAATCATTCAGGTTCCGAGGTTGTCGCCTGGCAAC
>NC_060158.1:21827820-21863112 GCF_021292245.1 Micropterus dolomieu | reverse complement strand
ACACCCCACGAGGCGAGATCTTGTGTGGAGGCCCAGACCGAGGGAGGTTGGCGGTGGTGTGGTGCTTCTTCCATTTCCTGATAACTGCACCGACAGTTGATCTTTTCTCTCCAAGTTGCTTTCTGATTCTCTTGTAGCCCATCCCAGCCTTGTGCAGATCAACAATCTTGTCCCTGATGTCCGTAGAAAGCTCTTTGGTCTTGCCCATGGTGGTGATGTTGGATGCTGGTTCTTTGGGTGTTGACAGGTGTCTTTTATACAGGTAACGAGGTGAGGCAGGTGTATTTGATGTAGATAATTGGTTGGGATTGGGGCTGTGTCTTAAAGAAAGACTAACTGGCTTGTAGGAGCCAGAATACTTGCTGTTTGGTAGGGGGTCATATACTTGTTTTTCCTCATCAGATGGTCATCAATTTTTATAAATTCATATGATGTGATTTTCTGGAATTTTCTTTGGGATTCTGTCTTTCACTGTTAGAATGTACATATGATTAAAATTGTAGATTGTTGCATTCTTTGTAAGTGGGCAAACCTGCAAAATCAGCAAGGGGTCAAATACTTTTTTCCCCCACTGTATATGGTAGGTTATTTATTTATTATGACATGCATATAAAAGTGCCAAGCCCATGTTTTAAAATGCTAATATGGTGGCAGTGGTGAAATATCTGTCTGACAAGAATAAGGTATTACATATTACATTAGATTGCAAATAATTCTGTTTTCTGTCCAAAGCTCAACAAATAAAATCTACCACAAAAAAAATCCCTCCCTAAAAAAAAATTTTTATAATCATCCAACCATCAGAAATGAGGGACACTTTCTTTTTTATGGCGACCAGTAAAACTGCCTGTTACTTTAGCTAATGGTGATGTACCTGATCATAAATCTTTGACTTTTGGTAAAAATATATTTCACATCAGGCTCTTCACTAGAGTTGTTTTTAATCAGACAATATGTAGTTAATTTAGGTTGGTCCCAAATTACAACATACCATCTTTCCTTTATCCACCAGGAAGAATTTGCATTATAAATATTGCACTGTATCTTGTTTTGAAAAATACAATAACATCAATCGATAAAACAATTTAATGATTTAGTATCTCATTATCCAAGGATGTCCATGCAAAATGTCCCAGGTAAAGATCTTTCCAGTGAGTTAGCCGCTGTTCAGGCATATTCACAAGTCTGTTCCAAAGTTGAATCATCTTATATATTTGTCTGACTTTAGGAGGTAAGCTTACGGACCAAAAACAAACAAATTACACTTTGTTACAATCCACTTGTTCACAGAACCCCCACATACAAGGAGAACAATCTGAAGCGGGACACACCCAAGACTTACACAGTTGTGTAAACTGTAAGACAGAATGCCAGATCCTTAAAAAAGCTTGCTCATCACTGATCCCAGCGCCTGCTTTATTATTTTATACAATGATACAAATCCTCTCATTAATCAAGCTGGAACAGAAAATTAAGCAATGTTTGGCCATTGATAGATGGACCAAAGGTTTTGGCAGCAATCGTCTTAACAAAATGCTTACAGCCATTCATCTCTAACACTGTGAGAGCATTCCTACAGTAACCCCTGTGAGAGAGTGCGCTGAGTTTCCTTTAGCAATGTAAATCGATGATGAGTGCCACACTGAGGATGAGCTGGAAACCAGTAGCATGATGGGAATGGGGTGAATACACGTATTCATGCATTGACAGGCATGGGGTTAATTAACTGCACAAACACATAGACATTCACTGAACCCTTTGCTGTGTGGTAACTGCACACTGACAGTGAAATGCACACACGCACACTCATAGAGATGGTGAATGTATTCCATTAGTGGATGCTGTAGGTACCAGAACTCTGGCTGTGCTCGGTCTCTAATGGCCTTGGTCCCACAGCTCTCCAGTGATCCAACCAACGCAACTGACTGTCACGCTGGCAGGAGAGAGAAAGAGAGAGAGAGAGAGAGTGTGTGTGTGTGTGTGCACCTTGCTAGTGTGGCCCCCCTGTGAAGCTTGTCTCTTGCCTGTTTTTTCGCCTGCTGTTAGTTTACACAGCGAGGGGTCAGATACAGTAGCATAGCCAACCACAACCTGTATTAAAGTAAAGCTACAATTAACTCTGTCAAAACAAAGAAATTAGTTTATCTCTTCTGTCTCTTCTCTTCTTTATCTACTTCATTTCCCTTCTCAATGAATTATTATTCATATCCAAGTGTGTTTCCTCATTAGTGGTGGCCGTCACATCGCAGACAGAGGTCATGTGTATCGTGTATCATGTCGGGCCACTGGACCTTTGCTCCTCTGTATGCAGTCAGGTCAGAGCTCTCCGACAGCTGTGGGCCCCTCGTGTTCTCTTCCTGGCAGTGGCTGCTGCCTCTGGCCCTCCTCCAGACGAGCCACATTTAACCCAAACTGGCCTCAACTGGAAATTAGCATTGCACGCATAATGACGTCTTGTAGAGTTTTACTGTGGGACAAACATAAAAGACAATCTTGCAATTTCATCTGTGTTCTGTATAAAGCTGTTTTCATTCAGCTGTCAAATTCATTGTTTTAATAATGAATTCCCTCAGCTGGAAACTCAAATAAACAGGCTTATATAACTGTAGTGTTTAGCCAAAATCAAAATGTAACAAATAAATTGAGTAGGTCTTTCATGAATTGATTAGCATTGGACACGTTGTCATTGTGATGTGGTCTCAGCTAATGCCATATTTCTTGCCAGATTAAGATGACAATTAATTTGGCAATAATACAGTGTTTCAGCTAATGGCCACATAATCACTGGGTAACACTTCAGAATAATCTGCACTGCTTTGCAATAACATTAACCATTTTGTCTGGCTGATTTATTCAACCTACATTATTCCTCTTTGATAAATGTATTGTCAGTCATATTAGTTGTGTAATTTATGTATCGCCAGCACTTTTACAAAAAATTTTGATTCAGTACATTAAAATATTGGACTGTAGCATTGCTTGGGGCTGCCGTGGAGCATAAGCAGTAAGGTAAATGTAAATCTGTTTATCACAGGCATTGATGGTGACATGCAGTGTGACTACACGTGACACCGTAATGAACCCCACTAGAATACGTACACAACATCTTCCCGGAGGAGGCGCGGCATTGTTAGAGGTGTAAGTGTAAAAGCTTTTAGGGGTCCACATTCGTCATCTCTTGCTTCATCCATCTCACAGATTACACTCCTACTCAAAGACAGACCCCCCACAGAGGCAGAGACGGGGGGGGGGGGGGGGGGGGGGACAGAGAAAAGACTTGTGTATTGTGCATGTGTGTCTGCATGTGTGTTTGTTCTATGAAAGACACCTTGAAGGAGGAAGAGGACCACTGAGACTTCACTTCTTAAAACTCTCATTTAGTCTCTTTATCTTCCTCTCTCTTTCTCCGTGTTCCCTCTCCTCTGTCGCAAAGCACCAATCTCTCCATCGCATCCCATTGTGACTCAGCAACCCACTGATGAAACATCGTCCACTCCTCCATTTCCATCTCCCTCTCTCCCTTTTCTCTCAGACAGACAGTCGAAGGTAGCCACACACAAATAGCTCCCGAGAATGCCCCCCTAAGGGACCAAACCGGTATTCTTGAAAAGTAAGAAGCGCCCTCCAAAAAGTAGTGAATAGCAAGAGAGAAAATAACAAGATAAGATCACAAACAACTCTCTCTATCTCCTTTTTCCCTTCTTTCCTCAATAACCAGTGCGCAGCTCGCAGGAAGGATACCAGGAGACAATGGGGCATATTTTTCTTTTTTTACAGCTCCACTTAGTTCTCTCTTATTGATATTTCCTCTCTTCTTTTTAGCTTACTTTTTCCACAAGACTAAAACCTTGAAAAGACTGAAAAGCACAAAAAGTCACAGTTTATTCACAACTGACTGAAAGGCTAATAAATCTACCTATTTTTTACAAAGAAAAAAGGCCTGTTTTTTAAGTCTCCGTCTTTCCCGTAACTCACTGGAGGTGTTGCAAATCATGACTGGCTATTCTGATAGGCCAGCCAAACTCTGAACAGCCAAGAAGATTAGTGATAATACTGATGGTTATTAGTGCAGTGGCTTGTGAAAGAGCTAAACAATCACCCCCTATGATTATGTTTCATAAGAGCATGACATGAGATCAAATGACAATATCAGCCCCCCTGTCATGAGAGGAATACGACAAAGAGAAGATAAAGAGGGTTGTGATGGTGATCTTATCTTTGTGATCGGTTCTGGTTAATGAGTAAAACCTAACTGTCTCCTGCACACCTATGACACCTATAAAGTAAATCATCAGTGTGTCCCTTGTTGAATCTGGTCTAATGCTCCATGCTAATTATACTGTATATACAATATGAGTAAGACAACTTGCTTCACTTTAGCAGCTTTAAATGTACATTGTAAGTAATTTTTTATTATTTGTTGCAAAGGCTGCGATTGTTACATTTTAACACTTTGAACGGATTTTGATTCATGGGATGTTTTTGAACCACAGTACCACAGTCTTTCCCCCTTTTTATAACTATTTGAAGGAGATTTATAATGGAGCAGTGTACACTTAAAAATAACTGCGCTGTGATTTTTAAATGAAAAAATAAAAAATAAATGTGGCTGCAACAGCTAACAAGTAAGAAGTATTACAATACATTTTAATATGGAGTAATTACTGCTATTATGACATCATAGTGTACGCATTGTATATTCAAATCATGTACAAAAATAATTAATCTGACAGTACAAATGAGAAATTCCCAATCTGAATCATTATACAATATTTAACATTTAAAATAATAGTAAGTAATTAATGTGCATGACAAAAAAATTAACCTCAGACATCTGCTGGAATGTTTTCCGGACTATTTTCAGACTGCGGATTTTGCAAGCTTTTAACCAGCAATTTTCTAACACACCTCACACCTACCGTGATTTGATTGCTCCATACAGTTCATGTCAGCTATTAGTTACGTCCATTCAGTGACAGCAAGCCACCATTTTTAGTGCCACAGCAATCCTCTTGGCCTCATGTCACATAAAAATGACACCAATTAGTTCCAGGCAGTGAGGTATTCTGACGTTAAATATGGGTAGAAAAGAGCAGTGGTACCCTGAGATGAGGTATTGGAGTTGGTGTCGAGAGAGATAAAGTTGGATCTCTTCATCTTTACTTAGAATAAGTACATCACGTGTACCTATACACATTAGAAAGAGGTGGTATATGTAAAGCAGGGCAGAAATGTAACGTGTGGGTATGTACCGCTGAATACCACCCCAGTTCATGCTCTGACTTCAGCAAAGTCTAAATGCTTTTATTTTTATTTTTTGGAATATATGTAATGAGCCAAATACACTGTGGGCTACATAATATTGCTGACACCATCAGCCAAGGTTGTGACTTTGTGTTGAAAAGTGATGGGGACATAAGGGCTCTGATAAGGGGCACGATGATACAAGTGTGTCACGAGATTTGAAAATGGTCAAAAACAAGATGAGAACATTTTTAACACTATTCAGAAGGAATATGAAATGCTGAAATATGAGTGGGGTGTTTGGGGTCCTCGCCAGAAGATTTTGAGCAACACTTAATTTCCTGAATTCTGGAGACATTTTCTGCTCCAATTTATGGTGGAAATGTCTTTATTTATTATTATTTATTTATTTTAAAACAAACAAAAAGCTGGTGATTTTCATTTGTTAGTTAACATTTCTTGGTGAAAGCTATTTTTCATAACTTTTTTCAGCTACAGCTACAACAAGTCCTCCAAATTACTTTGTGTACCTGCTTCAAAGAATGGCTTGGTTAGGGTAAAGATCATGATTTGGGTTAAAGAGGTGGTATTATGCTTTTTGGCTTTTCCCCTCTCCTTTATTGAGTTATCTCTTTTTTTGTGCATGTAATAGGTTTGCAAAGTGAAAAACCCCAAAGTCCAGCCCAGAGGGAGTTCCCATCTCCCACAGAAAGCTCTTCTCTGAATCGCTTGAAAACAGCTCGTTTGTAGTCCAGCCCTTCACTTCCTTTACTTGTGACGTCACAATGAAAACATGTCATAAAGCAGCTAGCGGGTCAGGCACACCCTCAAACCAAGCTAGTCTGAGCGGAGGCTCTTTGGCTCGACTCACCTTTGTTTGGGTTTCCATTGTAGAAATGTTGTACCTGTACCTGCTTCCAGGTACTTTTTGAGGGATACTCAAAATACTGAGGGATACTAAAATGTAACGTGTAAACACGACAGACTGCAGATTGGTCAGAGAGAATATTCACTATTCACTGCATCATCATTGCATGCGCCAGACAGAGGCCAGCAACAGAAAGTTTTATGGAATTTCATCACTAAATCCACTTCTGAGAAGTTTTGAGGTGAAATCAGCTGTGTAGATTTCGAATGTTGAAAGTTTTACGTGAAGTGATGGCGGAACAAAAATGTGCTTGAATATGTGCCGCTGCAGCAACAACGGCAGAGGAAAACAGAGCTGGAAGCTCATCGCTTATCTGTCTTTACATTCGGAGGAGTGTTGAAACATTTTAACTTAAAACAGAGAAAGCTGTGTGGATCGCTGGTGTGTGTGTCGCATTTAACATTTCGTCGCGGCAGTTGTGTGTGGCGACAAGCTATGTACTATCTCTGGGTACTATCTGTAATGGAAAACGGAGCAGGGCCGAGTAGAGTCGAGTCTAGCGATTTGAGCTATGGTAGCATTTTTCGGCAAGGCAGCTTAGATCGTCAGAACACCGGCAACAGTTCAACGTTTAGTCCTAAAAGACGATGCAACACCGACTCTGTTTGGGCCTGGAAATCCACAATCACAACCTATGATCACAACCTGTAAGTATGCTTTATTGGTTGTGAATTATATTTAAAAAAACACGGCAATGTAACTTCACAGACTGTTGAAGTACGGAGTTGTTGTAAACGTTGGCTAACAAAGCTAAAGTTATAACTATAATGCTAATGTTACACCCGATGTGAAAGCTACTGAGCAAACTTCAAATTGTTTGGCCAATTTTTATGTAAAATTGAGTTGAAATATGATGATTTTTGTAATAGTCTATGGTAAGATGTGGAACAATGATGTTGTGTGGTTGTGGACTTGAGAATAACTTATACCATCTGCTAGGTTACGGTCGCAGTCTGAAGGGGCTTTGATTTGGATCACACTACCTTGTTGCCCTTCTCTGCTTCTGATTGGCTAGTAGTCCTTACCTGGGAACTGCGCATGTGCAACTCCCAACAAAGATTTTGTACAAGTAAGATGCATCACTCTGTAGCTCAAGAGCGGAACGTACAACACACAGGGTGAAAGGAGGAGCTGCAGCAATGTGCAGTATGAAAAAAATATGGTGTTTTTTGAAACTTAAACCATGTAAACCTGTTCTGGTACAACCCATAAATAAGATTTTGAACCTGAAAATGAGCATTATACCACCTCTTTAAAATAAGTACTTTACAGAGGTTATACCACATTCATTGTCATGGTTAAATTTTAACTATTTGGTTACTTGGGAAAGGAGATAGTTCAAATAAAACCTACCTCGACTGTGTGTCAATGTCCAATGTTTTGTCAAATCACCCCGACCTCCACTCAGAATTTGTGGCTCATCAACAATGTCATGCTACTTCCAACTTTGCTTCCAAAGGACAACAGCCATAATTCCTACTCTCTTCAGCTTAAGAGCCAACTTTAAGCATAAAGACCAAAGCTGGCATATAGGGGAAAAAAATTAAAATAGCTGCCATTGACTCCCTTCCTCTCTGCTGATATCAATTTTGCAAGCTTGTGAGCTGGTGCATGCATGTCACCATCAGTGATGCCTGGCAACAATGCCTTCAGGATCCCCTGCATTATTCAGTGAGCCCAACAAGCGCTAGGGCTCCGCCATTATCTATTTAAATCTGAGCATAGGCATGTCCCACTGAAAGCGTGTACTTGCACCCCCACCTGCCCCGCTTACAAGAGGGCTGTAGCGAGGAGGCGAGGGACTGCTTGATGTAAAAGAGGTGGGTAAACATAAAGAGGGAGAGTAATGGGTAGGCCGAAATGTTATTGTTTGGAGTTCGGGTGACAAGGAGGCAGAGAGACAGAAGAGGGGGAAGAATTACTCATGACAGCTATTAGAATAATGCAGAGAGGTTAGACAAATGTAGTGAAATAAAAATGGGAGGCAAAGTCTAGAAAATGGAGGCAGGGTAAAAAGTGATGGAGGGAGATATTAAGAGGGCATTAGAGAAATAGGCAGATGATGAGATAGGGGAGGAGTGGAGAAAATGAGATAATGAATGGAGGGATGAGAGAAGGGAAGAAGGAAGAACAGGAAGGAAGGAGGAAGAAAGCAAAATGAGAAATAAAAGACAGCCAAAGGCAGGGAATAGGGAGGTCAGGATAGATGACAAGAAGGGATGCAGAGAAGAAGGAGAGAGGATATGAAGGAATGAGTAACTGAGACTGCAAAAAAGGAGGAAAGGCACAAAGGCATTTATAAAAACGGTGCACCTTGAGGAGGGAACAGAAATAAATGAAAGCTACCCTATGATGTAGCATTTAAAGACTACCCTTCTCTATCATTTCATATCTCTTCCCCTCCCACCTTGCTCCCCTCCATCATCCATTCATCAAATGACTGCCATCCCTTCGTCCTGAGTCACTGATGCAATTGCTCATCCACTCCATTAGGCCATCATCCCACCCTCCTTTATTCCTGCTCTCCCCATCCTGCTTCTCCATCTTCTGATCATCCTCAGGTAAAACACATCCCTCTTATGGCGCCGCTATAAAGGGAAAGCCATGCCTAGACCATAAAAACATCCAGTTTAACAAGTCATTTAATCTGGCATCAAGTCTTATCATGTCATTCCCATTTACTTGCCACTGGGGAGAGGCATACTTTCATATCCAATCAATCAACTTGTTTCAAGGATTTTCCATGAATCAGGCTACATTGAGTGAATGATCTGTGTTAATCGGCCGTGTTTTATTACATACAACACTTGTTTCCGGGGGCGGAGCTAGACACTCAGCACAGAGGAGGCAGAGCTTCATCACAGGGCCCACCTGCGACCAAGTCATATCAAGTTTACGTGACCCTGGACTCACACAGAAAGTCCACTGAGTCCATCTGGTCGCTGCTGCAGGAGCTGATCACAGCCATTCTAGTCAGTGCTTGTGCTCAGACCAGAAGTGAGCAGCACACAGCAGATGAACTGGGCAGGAAGTCAGACACAGAAACGGCAGAGAATCTGGTCAACTTTCAAAATACCCTATGTAGACTCCCGATATGTCTGTATATCAACAATAAACAGTTAAAACAGACAAAAAAGAAACAATTTAACTACATAGCCTACGTAGCCGTGGTAGAAGCACAAAAAGCAAGCACTAATCACCAAATCAACAAAATCTAAACATGAAAGCAAAATCAGGCAGGCAAAACACTCTTATTCTGAAATGCTCCCTGTGGTAGATGCTAGTCATTAACGTGGGACAGGCTACTCGCTCTGCTGCTGAAATGCTCTGAGAGGCTTCCAGTGAAGCTGGAAGGCTTCAAGTTGAAGCTGGGCAAAGGACGGAACTAACCCGCAGCGCACACACAGCCTGTGTGACTCCGGGGTAATACAGAGTGGCCTATGTCCGTCCCTCAGTATTCCCATGATGCATGAGGGTGAAGGTCCATCCATCGTCAACCGCTTATCCTGCGTACAGGGTCGCAGCTGACATCGAGCACAAGGCGGGGTACATCGCCAGTCCATCGCAGGGCCACACATAGACAAACAACCACTCACGCCTAAGGACAATTTAAGGTAACCAATCAGCCTAGCCTGCATGTCTTTGCATGGTGGGAGGAAGCCGGAGCACCCAGAGAGAACCCACGCAGACACTGGGAGAACATGCAAACTCCACACAGAAAGGCCGGCGTTTGAACTGCTATAGTATTTTTTGTTGGTAATTGTCATTCTTGAGTTACTAATGTCCCTTTAAGGTAAACATTAGGTCACCCAGGACTTGAACGTCCTGGGTGCTGTTATATCTGAGTTCAGGAAAAAGGGTTTGGAAATATTAAAGTCAGCTGTAGATTGAGTTTTCAGGTGACTCATGGAATTAGCACCAACAATTCAGCTAATGCTATCAAACAGCTAGCAAAGGTTGGTATTTCAGCCGACAAAAGTGACTGTTGGCTATATGAAAAACCTGCTTTTGTTTAGTTCTGTGTGAAATTGACTTGTTCATCCTCAGCACTGCTCCATTGATCATTGAACATTGTTTATTTCTGTTTACCATTTTTAGAAATGCTTCTGTATTAATGTATATTGTCTGCTATGTAGCAGAAGGGAGTTACAAAGCTCAATTTCATTATATAACCTGTTATATTGTGACAATAAATGTACCTACCTACCTACTTGTTCTTTCAAAAACTATGTTCCGTGTTAGAATAGAAAGCATGACAGGCATAGTAACAGTAATTAAGTGGGGTGGAGGTTCATTTAATTCAGAAAAAGACATTTGTATGACATTGTAAAGACATGTTTACTATACTTTAAATGCAATAGCACAAATTCTTTTGTGCTCACTAGGACAAACTTAATAAAGACGTTTCATTTCTATCTACAGTCATTGTGTGACATTTTCATGGAAACAGTAGGTCCCATTAACGCAATCATGCAGAAAAAGAATGTGTTTTTCACAACTGGCTGCCAACTGCTTATATTTTCTCTCATGAACACATTTGTACTGTGCAGAATGTGTGTTTTCCCCTTGACAATTACTATAGAATACACAGTTAGAATATGCAGCGCAAACACACATCTCCTGGGCAGCGTTTCTCAAGCACATAACACAGAAGGAAGCATGATGAATATGTAGGATATTCTGAGTACAGAGACTTAACACACACGCACACACGCAGGAATGGCACACACACAGTTTTCGTGCTATATGACATGTTGAACTCTAATGCTGCCCATGTAACGGATGGCTGTGATTCAAGGTCGTCCGTCATGAAATTCATCTTCATCAATCATGAAAGAAGGCAAGATTGAAAACACACACCTGTCCACACAAACACATTCTTCTATCAATGATCATATGAATGGAATTTTGCTAATATGATTCCCTTTCAGAAGCATTTGAGCACACAGCCTTCAAATCAGCTTCTCTCATACTCCGTTTTTTTCTCTTTCCCTGATTTTAGCATGAAATGCTCAGCGATCATTCTGCCGCAGTTCTCCATGCAGCCCATAATCATTGCAGCGCTCGCTCACTTATTCTGTCAGTCAGAGAGGAATGGAGAGGGCCAGCTGACACCCAACACCCACCCATCCTCCGCTCTCTCCACCCCCTCACAAACACACACAGACACCAACAACCACTCAAATAAACACTCACATAGGTGACTGAAGGCAAACAGACAACAGTGACGTACAAAGACACACATGCAGAAAGGCAACTCGCCTGGCTGGGGATGGGCAATGGTCTTGGGCTTGGGGCTTGCTAGGGTGGAAAGGGGAACAATTTCATGCCCAAGCGCATCAGAGAAGAGTACACTGGGAACACGAGCAAACATTTTTCCACCCAGATAGGTTGCAGCAATTACCCTCGCCTCTTTAACCTTGCCGCTCGCCTGCAAGCTCTGTTTCTGGTCCCATCCACAAACACAGAGTTTTTATTGGAGTGTGGGGGGTTGGGTGGGTATCTTTCTCTCCATTACATCATTTTCAGCATGACGAGTGGTCCATAGATCTCTTGTGAGTGTGTACTGTACGCATAGTGATTATGAGTTTGGGTTGACCCAGTATCCTGCAACAACAGCAGCGGGCGTGATAAAATACTCATCATTCGGCGGGGGAGGTGGTAGGGGGGTGAAAATGTAACAAATGCAAGTATGTACGAACATGAGGGGTATTGCTGACAATTAAAAGAGAAGTGTATGGATATGAAAAAGCATCCATATGAGAGTGTGTATGTGTGTGGCCCCTCACTCCACCAAACCTGGATTATCAATAAAGGCCTCGCTATGTTATTAGTGTTTGCCAACACTCTGAGCCTGCCAACAGAGAGAGAGCGGAAGAGAAAGCCCTTTTGACATAGACGAAAAGATTAGCATCAATATTACAACAAACACACTTAGAAAATGTCAGGTATTAAGCACAAATGGATTAGGCTTCATCTCTGTTTAATGCATATAGGAATATTTTATTGACCATACTGATTATTTTGTTCAGTCACTGTGTAAGTAGATTGCATGTGGAGTACTTTCAAAAGCTAATCTTCCTATTAAGGATATGCTTTTAATTTTTCAAAGTTATAAAAGTTAAGGGAAGCTCAGGAAGACTATTGTCCATGCTTACTCTCTCTGTTTATTTATGTTTTCCCTTTCCTGCTTCCAACTGCATTCCAGAATTCCTGATTAATTTCCAAAGACCATGTGACTACTACTTCTACTGCTTGGATTATCATAAAATGATCCCACTTGAATCATCAATACAAAAGATTTACAGCTGTGTTAGAAAGTATCTGGTTCTTTCATAAAAGGTTGTGGCCTGTGTACATCAAAACACGAGGTGACAAGTTATTATGACTGCCCAAGGCAGAAGAAGCATGATTCCTCAGAAACAAAGTAGAAACTATTTACTCTTGTGGTAAGAACAACACAACACAAACAGACAGGGTTGTTTAATATTTCAGGAGGAATTCTGTATTTCTATGTTGAGGAACATTGAGCACATCATTAAAAGAAATATTTGAAGTGGGAACGGGGAGCAGGAAAAATGTTCAATCAAATATTCAATCATCTTGTTGCTGTCACATGGTTGTGCTCACACAGATTGAAATGCAATTTGAGAAGCATTCTGGACAGACACTGAAAAGGTGGAAATGCTCTGTCTTTCCAAGACACTTTAATCTTTACTCCTCCCATAGCTCATGTGTTTATGTTTGCGTTATGGATAGTTGCTAGCAGAGATGGGGACTCGAGTTTGAGACTCGGACTCGAGTCCGACTGAAGTCGCACACATAGTGACTTCAGACTTGACTTGAGACTCGTCCTCAAAAGACTTCAGACTTGACTCGGACTCGAGGTGCAGGACTCTTGAACAATGTTTATTTTTAGGAATTTTAGTTATTCCCCTCCCTGTGTTACCTATAACCTACCAAAGTAACAAATATTACAGATCTGCTGCACGCGACCACACGTGAGAGAGGACAGCAAACAACAGCAGCTGCTGTGCCATTCATCATAAACTTTGGCTTTAAAACTTCATGCAACAAGAACAAAGAAGCGCTGAACGCAAAATAGGTTAGTAACCTGAGGTTAGTAAACATGTTAAGCTCAGCATTGGCCATCTAACATTAGCTTGCTTCTTGATTAAGCTACGACCTACGTGAGGTTAACTCCAACTCTCATTTGTTATGAAAAGATTAATGAGCGTTTGTTTACTTGCCAAAGTTGTGGTGGTCGATTAACGTAATCATAATACCGCTGGCTGCAAACAGGTTAATTATTAACAATGGCTGCAAACAGCTTACAGGTTTATTGATGATCATGTAACGTTACAGTTTAATTTAGTTACAACCTTACACTGGTTTCAGAGTCTGTGGTTATGTTGACTTACAGTAGTAAATTAATTGCATTACACATTACATGGTTGTGCTCGGTAAATGAAAAACATATTACAGTTACAGAATCCCTTATAGCGAAGCAGTTTTATAAACATCCTGGATTGAACGCAGCAGGTGATAACTTTTTTTTTAACTACGAGTGACTTGAGACGACTTGGAATCTAGCTCAGTGACTTGATACTTGAGTTGGACTCTAGCTAAAAGACTTGTGAGCATCTTTGGTTGCTAGCTAACACTAGCTAAACTGTAAACTGCTGAAGTGTGGAAGCTTCATGTGTGTTACCACTGCTGTCTGGACTGCAGAAGGGCCAACCTCAACAGATTTGTGATCTGGACAATATTGTGTCAAGCGTAAATGAAAGTGCCATACAACCTGTATTTTATCTGAATATGAGACACTGATTGAAAGGACCCACCCTCACCCCTCTGTCCATCAGCTGTCCACTGGGTCAACCGCCAATTGGCTAATCAGATAACTTGGCTCAATATACTTCACTTTTTCCATTTTTCTCATAATGCAACCAAAAGCGTCTCTTTGTTGGACACCTACCTGTGTGGTAAATGCCTGTGCCATGCCCATAGTTTTTAAAGCAAGTTTTTCTGTTATTAACTTTAAGTCTCAGAGCCCATCATCACCGTGATGTCATTAGGGTTCTCAGATTTTGGAAATCTCCCTCCAGAGCCACAAAAAACATTACACAATTGTTTTAACAGGCTGAGTAGAACTCCTCATAAAAGGTAAACTGACCGTGTGCGCTGTATCCGTTAATTTAATTTCTGGGAAACGCTCTATGCACTTCTTTCAACGTCTCTCCTTAGAAGGAGAGAGGGACCTGAAATATGTTTTGACTCACTATATGAAATTTTACGCAATTTTATGACATAATTGACACAACTCATTACTGAATTCACTCTGTTTTAGCCAAACCATGAATGTACCTGGCTATTTTAGCTTCATTAATGTCTGCTGCATCTAATCTTCTCATCTCTGCCAACCTGCTTTTCATAACGACAGTAATCTCCCTCCTTTCTTCTGTTTGGCTCTGTGAGGAAGAGCCAAACAGAAGGCCTACAGCTGCAGGACAGGCAACATTTTAGATGACTAATGTTACATCCACTGATTAACTTAAAGGTAAACATCATACTGTTAATTACCACAGGGATATTAGCAAGCACGTCAAATTAGACCATGAATCAGTCATGGTCGCCCCTTCAGAGCTGAATATTACACACACAAAAAAAAGCATCCTGATTATTAAAATCGAGAACCACGCCCATGACTCTAATCACTCCACCCCACATCTAATCCTCCAAGCTGACTTTCATCTACTTAAAGTGTAGTTATCTGTCATTGTTACTGTACTTTGATTTGTTTCAACCCCAGTTACCATTAGGGGTTTAATGACATGGCTGCAAAAAAACTGCTCCCATATTCATAAAAGTTGACTGCTTGATGTCTTGATCAACCAGACAACATCTTAAAACCTCACCTCCATAAAGCACATGGATGACAGAACATGGCCAGCTTATACTGTGCATGAATGGCTGCCAATCTGCTGGATGTTTCTGTGAGAGCCCAATAAAAACCCCTGCACTAGAGTTGAATGTTCTTTATTGATATGCAATATGCAAAATGGCCTCTTTATGGCTTAACACTCAAGAGTGGTTTATATGAGTCTGTGCTGAGGGGGGAAAGATTAATAGAAAATGTGAAGAGAGAGAGAAGCAGGGCGGGAAAGATGCTTTCTGTGTATGTATAAGTTATACGTTACGTTATACATGCATAGCCAGCCACTGCTACCCCAAATTGTTCTCATCGGCAGCAGGATTTTAAACCATTGCACTATATCAACATGGAGGACTCTTCTTTTCAAATAAGACCATCTCCTCTGCCCTGCGTTTTCATGCAGCGGTCGACTTTAGAGGCAACTGCAAAAATATAAAAACACTCAAAAGCCCTTCACCTAGTCATCCAGATTGCTTTCCCACTACTGCAGAATTTCAGCATGGAGCTTTGATATACTGTAGAGATGATAGCACAGTGCTTTGCTGCAAAGGGATGCTCTATTAGTACCAGCTTGTATTAGGAGAACAAAGTAATGGTGAATCTGAAAGGTTTGAGTCCAAAGCAGCCCTCATTGGTAGGGAAATCTGATGTGTAATATTGTTCACTACATTAAAGATGGCCATCAAACCATTACGTTTCACAATAAGGCCCAGTGTGTAACATTAAGCAAGATCTAATCTTGTGTCCAAATTAAGTTTAAGTTATCCCTTGGGTTTGGAAGGGGTGGTCATTTTCAGGAAGTGTCAAACTGATCAGTTAGTTTTTCGTGGTCCTCAGATGATGAGTAGTAGGCTACTGATTTTGATGACACCCTGACATTTCATCTAGCACCATCAGTTCAAAATTCCTGATGTGTCCAAAACTTTGGTTTATGACCAAATAACTGCAAAACGTATGAAAAAAGCATTCTAACAATCTGAACTAAGGTGGTGACCATGGTTTAAACATTATATCTGCTTAACATCCGCATGTTAGTATTGTCAATGTAAACATGTTAGCATGCTGACATTAGCATTTAGCTTAAAGTACAGCCTCACAGTGCTGCTAGCATGGCTATCAGACTCTTAATCTAGTTATTATCTGTGCGTGCATCACATAAATGATTAGCCCAATCTGTTAATGTTCCAAGGTCTTTGACATTTACCAAATGATAATATCCTCTCAGATATCGCATATTGTGCCACACTTGTGCCAAGAAAAGTTATTATACAGAATAACGAAGAGAAACCTCTCAATGTCTCCCTTTTCACATACTATGATGGATGTTCAAGGTGTCGCTTTTCTTTTTCTCTATTTACGGAGTTAATCTTTATGCACGCATCAAGACGAGCATCATGACCGAGCCTCTTATGTGATGGTGAAAAGAAATAATGGGATTTGTGCAATGCGTGTTGCTGCACTAAAATGAGCCCTGGCAAATTCAACCCTACACACTACAAGAAATATCCATCCCACAGAGAATATTCTTTGTTTTGGCTTGGTTAAAGAAAAGAAAAATCAATTTTAAGGTTGAATGAGACTTGATAAGTCACAGTGAACCGGCATTTTGATAACTTTCTTAATGTTCTGTATTTTCTGGTGAATGAAGAGGAGGCAGTTTGATTAGACAGAAGAAGATTGGGATTGTTCCAAAATCTGCATTCAAAATTGTGCATGGGTTTGAGTTGCTCTTTGGCATTTTTATTTATCCCCGTAGCAGTGGAGTTATAATTAAAAACGGAAATTTGTTACAAATACTGTAATTTCTTCAGCATTTATGTGACAGTATATATAAGCTGACAAACTGGGGGGAAAAAACTTTATTTCCACTGTAACAAAAACATTTTTTTCTGTGTAATAGTTCACTGTCCTGTCAAACTGACCCCTTTTCCATTTAATGGACAGAATGAGCAGCGTGTCCTCCTGTATAACAGAACCTGCTGTTTCATCACACAATTTTCACATCTGACAGATTCCAGAATGAAAAGTGCAATTGATTGAGGGTGTCTCCATCAGAAACAGGCTCGCTCTGCAAACTGGGCGTGCAGGCAGGACAGACTCAGGCGGAAACCAAGAGGATGCAGGAGGGAGTCAGCTGGATATGGCACACTCACTCACTCTACCAGAAAATACAAATTTCATCTTGCAGTTTGAATTATTTTGAGGAAAGGTGGGTTTGAGTATGCACGGACAGTGTTCTACTTATGAAGCCGAGAGTTTGATGCCCTACTGTAGCTTTAATACTTAATTACTCTGACACTAAGGACTACAGAATCTAGTCAGTCAGTTAGTCCTCCACTTGATTATCCAATGATATTTGGTTTCATGTCATCTTGTGTTTGATCCAAGGATGTTTGGTGAATGTACCATACCGTATAAGAGCCATTTAATGCATTAACTCTGTGCTCCATTAACCCCCCACTTTCGCACACAAGTGCACCAGCACTCACACTAAGCAAGATACAGCCTGGATTCAACAATGCTACTCAGGTTCGTTCACTTAACTTCATGGTGGCTTACCCATAATTTCACACACTCATCCTTAACGTCTAAATTACATATCACACCTGCGTGGTGTGGACTAGCCATGTACTGTGCTTGATGCATCTGATCTTTTGACTTTTCTGATCTGATCTTTATCCGGATAATCCAACTAATACCACATAGAGTAAGGCGTTGCCAAAAGAGGGACTGTATTGCAGCGGCATGGCTGTAACATACAGGGAAAGAGGCGGCAACTGAGATCATTCATGTGAAACCAGATGTTAAGAGGGAGAATGGTAAGCGGGGTGGTCCTGAGGAATCGTCTCCTCCCTGTCCCGAGCGCCATGCTCGTTGTAAGCGGCTCTCGTGTGATTAATCAAACCGCTGTGCACCTCTACTTCGCAGTGTAAACGCGATACTTATGCAGCCAGCGCGAATTCCTCTTCGGGACATACACACTTACACATACACCACACACACGCACGCACAAGCGCGCACTCACGATCAGCATTTATGCACGAATTAAACTCGGCGATCATCAACATGCTTTTTATTCTCCATATGTGTTTTGAGTTGCCAGCAAAAGGCAATTTTGTGCCCGTGTGTTTGAGTGTGTGCACGTGAGGGGGGTCGTCCTGCGTTCGCAAATGGCGCAACTTCTCATGATTTCCCTGTCAAGTTGACACAGCTGTGAGCCCCGCTGGCAGAAAACCGACCAGTCCGTGGTGGTTAACGGAGGGCTGCGCCAATATAAACCAATGTCTACTCGTTATCTTCACCACATGCAGGTAAAAGCCACACGACACCCTGCTGCGCTGCACGCGTTCAAAGGACATTTGCACGGGAGCACCTGCACCTTCACCCTTCTACCCGCCCCCATCCAACCGCTTCACGAGTGTCCTTACCTTGAAGTCGAGATGTCTTTGCGACGTTTTCAGTGAACGTTGTATTAGTTGGAGTAACAGAAACAGAAGCTTATTCCGCAGCTCCCCGGTCGCTGTGTAGAGGAGAACGGAGGATGGAGAAACAGCAGTGAAAACCCAGCGATGCTTCATCCGTTCTCTCTCTCTCTCTCTCTCTCTCTCTCTCTCTCTCGCTCTCTCTCTCTCTGGTTCACAGGCAGGGCTCCCCACTGAAATAATACCGGAAACCGAACTCGGCGGCCCCTCTCTGCTGATCTAGGAGGGGCCAAATAAAACCGAGAAGGCCATTCACCTTTAATGTCTAGTTATGTAGTTTTTTTAGTATTCTAGTTTCGACTTTATTCGGACAGACCACATTTTCTAATGATTTGCTGTAAAAGTGTTTGAAAAACCAATGGATTAGGCTGTGTCTACGCATGTCATAAACTGTGCTGTGTTAACATGTTAGACTTAAAGTGTAAATGTCTTGACATCACGTGAAATCATTTTAAACAAAGTGTTACTTGTTTCATTGTCTTACAAAAGTAAAATACTCAATAGCCTAATTGTAGGGCCTCAAGGTGTCCATGATGTATCCTATTGCTTTAGCTGTGTGTTGAATGTTACGATTGAATAATCAAACGCATTTCAACAAAATATGGATAAGCCGGGCACACAGACTAAGTGCAGGCTATATGTTAGGCCTACTCTGAGCAAAGACCTCTCTTGTGAATTTTTTTTAGTAGCGCATAGCCTCCCTTTTCGAATAGGCTACGCCATCACGCCAACCACTAAACTGACGGTAAATGGGTGTGTGACGACTCTTTTTCAAAAGGACCTTTTATGACTGAATGAGTATTATATTGCACGAATAAAAATTATGGGCTGATACTTGCAAAAAAAAAAATTCTCACTGAACCTTTCAGTTGAAGTGCTGAAACTGGGTAAACTTAGCTTTCTCTTTTTTGTCAGCTCCTAACAGGCGTCGTTATTTCACTGGCGCTGCGCAGCACCTTCGGTGTTAATTGCTCACGATGCTGCGTAAATAAATTCAGCGCTGCTGTTCCCACAGAGACAGAACCAGAGGCTGCTTAGAAGTCAGTGCAGCAGGACCCATCCTGTGAGGTTATTTATCTTCAATACCAAAAGTCTTTTTTCAACTACAACCACCATGTAGGCGTTTTGAGGGAAGAATTTGAACACACACAGGATGCTAAATAACACTAGTTCAGCTATTATTTTAGTTAGATTTGGCTACCCCCTTTTCAGGACTGATACATATTCATGATGTATTCATACTTTCAAAGTGAATATGACTATGAGGCCTAGTAAAAAAAAGTGATATTTTATTTTAAATATAATTAATTGTTTTTCTGCGTAGCTTATTTTCATTGTGATTCCCCCCCCTCTGGCGATCATACAGTATTTCACCCGCACTTTAATTTAGTGCTGCAGCCCTTTTAATGAGGATTCAGCATCTTCAGTAATTGTTAAGAACTTTGTTATCATGGGAGAGTTAGTATGGGAATTATATTTATCCCCAGTATTTTAATAATGTATCATCATTTCTATAAAATAGTTTATTTATTAATAGCAATGACAGTTGTGGAACAGGAGCAGCTTGGTTACACTGGCAGCATTTAGTTTCAGCACCATGGTCAGCGACACTGATAACAACAGTCTTGTGTGTATTGTGTTTCAATAGTGATAATGTGTAACTTGTAAAACACAATGAACACATGAATGTGGAGTGATTTACATCTGTAAATGTGGATCTGTATTTGCGCCTCTAATTTAAAACTCACGTATCATCATTGTGATAACTCATAATTATCATTTGTATGTCAACTTAGCATTTTCTAAAGGAAATATATTTGGTAATCTCCACCTATTCCTGTGGATCTTTTGAGAATGTTCTTTCACGTTGTTTGTATCACACAAAAAAGCTCAGGGAAGATCAAGATTTTACAGTAGATGGCGGCAATGCAACATCTATGGATGCCAACCACACAGTCTATGATGCCAAGCTGTTAAAATAAACAGAAGAAGAAGAAGAAGAAGACAAAGAAGATGAAGAAAAACACCATACCAAAGTGATGTCACTGGTTGCCTGTTTGTGAAGCGAAGGGGCAGCAGCAGCATGGCTTGCTTACTAGCAGCTGCCATATTCGAGGTCATAAGAACTGTGTGCTTTCTGTCTCTCTAGATTTACAGATACAAATCACTGTTCTAATCCCATAGTTTTAGCATGTAAAGTCTACACTTGCTTGGTGCCTACATGTGAAGGAGGTGGATCTGCGTTCCATCATACACACATGCTTCCAGACTGACATTTAATACATGCAACCTTGGGCCTTAGCCTTGCTATAGGCAAGTGTGTTTTTACTCACTCAGAGTGCATTAATGCTCATGCAGAGTATAGGAGAGGAAATCTCGCTGTAGTTTGTCAGCTTCATTATGTTTGCTTCTCTCCTTCATCACCGTATACACAACAAGACCACTGAGATGTAACTGTACACTCTCTCTCTCTCAATGGAAGGTAGCCTAATGAATATTTATTGGTTCACTGGTTCAAGGTGTAATATCCGCGTTTTCAACACGGGCCCTCACCCCTCATGTATGTGGCAGGGCATTCATCACCAGGCTAGAGTCCTTTAAAGCTCGGCCTCGCGCCACCTGCTTCACAGCCTGCCATCAGATCTGCTTGTATCTTCATTAGCACTCATCTGAACTCCGCCAAAGCCAGATGTCAGAGGGCCCTGACCTCTGCTCAATTTGAATAAAGTCAACCCCTTGGCTGCAATTTTGTGTCACAGAAGAAGTCGATTTTTCCCCCAAACCTGTTACTTTTCTGCAGATGTTAAGACTGAAGTCTGGAATTAGCATAGTCACAAATAAATTGGTATTTGAAAACCGGCAACCTCTCTTATGTACTTTCACAGTGCAAGCAATGCAGGAATTTCCCATAAGAATCAATCTTTCAATAACAAGTGAGAGTCAATGGCAAAAACAAATACTAATCTTTCTGTAGTGTAAGGCAGATGTAACTTTGCATGAGAAGTCCCACAGATATCAGCAAATATAAATACACATGCATAACAATGGAGAGAAAGCAAGCACGCAGTATCATTACAGTGAAATGCAAAAGGTGATTTCAAATATTTCATAGAAAGATGCAAAAATAGATGGCTGCAATGCAACATTTATGGGTGCCAATGACACAGTCTATGATGCCAAGCTGTTAAGATAAACAGAAGAAGAAGAAGAAGAACACAAAGAAGATGAAGAAAAAAATAACATACCAAAGTGATGTCACTGGTTGCCTGTTTGTGAAGCGAAGGGGCAGCAGCATGGCTTGCTTACTAGCAGCTGCCATATTCGAGGTCATAAGAACTGTGTGCTTTCAATCTCTCTAGATTTACAAATCCAAATCACTACATTTATTTGTGCATTGTGTTTTACGAGTTACGTACACTGACATTTGTTGAGCCATGTTTGAAGACCAAATTAAATCAGACTAGTTCATAAACACGTCCATAGTGACAATTTAAGAATTTCTGCCAACTACAAAATCACATAAATACCCAATGGAGGGTTTTCATTCTGCGACGGCTCATGTTTACCTGTGTTCTTAGTGCATTATCACCCCCCAGACAAAACATTAATCACAGTCAAAAAAACAAAACAAAAACAGCCTCTCAATTGACACCCAAACAAATGTGATGAGCTTTACCCATGGTTCATCCCCTTTGGGCCTTTTGATGTGGGGAAACTTGCTGATCTGCCGTGTCCTCCTTTTCTAATAAAGCTGTCATCAGCTGCCAATGTGCACTTTCATGGCGTCGCTCCAAGCTGGCTGAGATCAATAGCGCCTGTCAGGGAGCGGTCCCTAGGCGTAATAAGGCTGGGAGACACATGGTAAGTAGACCACGAGGCGGGGTGTGTGTGTGTGTGTGGGGGGGGGGGGGGGGGGCAACGTTCTGATTGAATATGGACCCTGATTTCTACAGGGTGACATGGCACTGTCTTTTCACATGGGATGGAAAAAGAAAAATAAGATAATTAGTTATGCATAGATGGGAAGAAACCTGATACAGAATGTAAAGCTATAGCTGTATTTAGTTTACGTTGGCAGGGTGGTGATGTCACAAACCTGTTAGTGTACTGTGATATCACCCATCTCCCATCGGCTTACAACACATTCTATATATATACATCTATCACTTTGGAAGATCTACAGCTCCACCAGTGTCATGCATATCATCAAACAGCATGCAAGGTTGGGGAGCCCATAGCTCATGTAGTGCTTTGACATTTTAACTAACCAGACAGCACTGATAGACACACACCGTTTTCTGTGCTGGATTTACTGTTAATGTGACAGACTGATAGAAAGAGCGATTCTCGTGCTGTACCATGCAAACACACACCCACACAGCACAGACACACAGTTTTATATTGCGTGATGTAAAAGAAGAAGTAGGATTTTTATTTCTTAGTCTTGCACATTAATGTTGCATGATATGACATGTCACAAGAACTGTACTGTTCCTCAGAGATTTCTTTTTGTGGACGGTCTGCAACACAGTGACGATAAACAGGCAAATGTATTTTTGTATTCTAACATTCTAACATTAAACATTTGTTTAAATTAAGTGCAAATGCAGTGCTCCTATGTATAAAGCCTAACATAACTATATTCCTCATAAATAATATAAAGGCAGCTGATCATCTGGGGAACCAGAGAACTGATAATAATAGAATAATAAACTGGTGATAAGGAAAACTAAGAGGCAATAGCCATATTAGCAGCACTGTGAGGCTGTACTCAGGCATAGCAATACTTTGAGCTAAATGCTAAATCAACATGCCAATATGCGCACAGTGCCCGCTTACGTTTAGCAGGTATAATTTCCACCATGTTCATCATCTTAGTTTAGTGTTGTGTTAGCATGCTAACATTTGCTACTAACCAGTATGATGCAGTATGACTGCACTAGAGGAAATGTCAGGGGATTACCAAAGTGATTACAATTCATTCCTAGGGAACCATCAATGTCTGAAGAAAAATCTCACAGCAATCCATCCAATACATCAATACATTTCACTGGAAAACACAAACATCAACCTCATGACCTCAGGGGACCACAAAAGTCGGAGTAGTAGGATTCATTCTCTGGTGAACATGAATGTCTGTACAAAATGTAATATACAGGAGGTAGAGAGGGTTGCCCGTTAATCGGAAGGTCGGCGGTTCAATCCCCGGCTCCTCCAGGCTGCATGTCGAAGTATCCTTGGGCAAGATACTGAACCCTGAATTGGCTGTTCCGCCAGTGTGTGAATGTTAGTTTCTGTTTGAGCACTTAGGCTCAGTGAATGAATGGTGAATCCAGATGTAGTGTAAAAGTGCTTTGAGTGGTCAAAAAGGCTAGAAAGGCGCTATACAAATAGGGAGCATTTACATTTATCCTTACAACCATGGCTAAAATAATTGTAGTTTTTTACACAATATTTTTTATAAAAAATGTGTATTCAACTCCAGTCAGTAAATAAAGAGAAGCTGGGTGGAAGGTGTTCCAGCATGTTTTTCTACAGAGAATGGTTGCAGTTAATCATTTAACAAAGCAAGGAAAGGTTGATTTAACACTCCCACCATTACTTATTCCTGTAAAACAAAAAATCACAAACATGGGTGTGATTTGTTGGCTGTCAGTATTTTCTTTTTTTTTCTAAGGGGACCTAAGCTGTCAAGTAAATGGATCTGGTCATTTTCACTTCTGTTCCATTCAACCCATGAGGATACACCTGCTTGTACACTTTAGTTGTGTGGGTTTTAACAGATGAAAACTGACAAAAAAAAGTTCCAAACTCAAACTCATAATTTGGTGTTCCGATTTCACATGCAATACTGCATTATTGAGCTCACTGATGCACACTCAGGATTGCGTCAGTCATAAAATACAGTATTGCATGTTTAAATGCGTCCAGCGGTGAGGAATTGATTGAAGTTGAAGCGGGCAATTAGTTTCATTGATAACTGTACCGGCGGGGAGGAACACACCGAACACAGGAAGGCATAACACATCTCCTGAATGGAAACAGTCCCATTACTCTCTGTCTGCTGTCTTCACTTCCCTCCTCGCCATTCATCTACGGATATAATGACCAAAGAAAGAGCAAGACGCTGATCTGTCAGGATGATTCACTGTCAATTTACCGGGCTTTTTATAAAGCTCTGCTCTGTGCAGCAGCTGGGTAGATGGACCCAGCCTCCTAACTCTTCTTATAATCTACATATTGACACATATGATAGTAAAGTGCTGATTGGGAACAACCGTGAGGAGGTGACTTCTCAGCAAAGACTTTAATTTGAATGAGTGTGGTGTCAGAAGGTGATAACTGGAGTGGCCATTAGCAGCTGGATTTGTACAGACTATGACAGACATAATATGGTGCTGAGCAGTGTTATGACTAGCATCAATTTGTGCCATCATGCAGCGAGTGCATACCAATAAAATGCTTGTTTATGATCAATCACTGTTTCAGTTTCTTGGTGACATGAGAAAGCCACTGGGTTTAATGCTCACAGCACACGTTTTTGTTTGCATCTTCAGAAGGAGATAGGCTTGTTTTGAGAAGATGCATTTTTCTATCCAGTGTATTGCAGAGATGTGCCTCAAGGTTTTGCATTATCTCCAAATGGAGTAAACAGAGAGTATCTGAATTATAACGTCTTGGGCTTGTTTGGGTTATCTATGGCCACACATCTGCAAACAAAGCCTGTGCACAACCAGCCGGCTGTCTGGGCCTTGACTAAAGAAACTAGACAGACTTTCCAATAAGCACAAAGCATGAGGTCTTGTTGCATAGTCTGCACCAGCAGACAGAGGACCTTCTGATAAGTGAACTAGAATCTAGATAAAAAGATAAAACACCAGTAAGTAATTTCATTATTTGAATGGGCATAACATACTAAATCCTATTTGTGGTGTCAGCAACGCATCAAATACACTTTCAATCGCGTGAGTCTAGCACACAAAAACAGACAGTAGGACTGTACATTTTACTTGAACTCAATCAAATTATAACATTGTAAACCTTAATGGGAGTTAATATTACTAAGCAACTTCTTAACTTCATGCAGTGGGGGGAAGACGTACAATAACTAAAGCAATAAACTAAAACCAAAACTAAAAAGCAAAACTCTAAAACCACTCCTTTACATTCAAAATGCATGTAACAGTATCCAAACTAAAAGCACTGGTTCTGCATAACAGCCGATCTCAGTGTTATCACTGGATCACAACAATGCTTTAACATGAACTTTAACTTGGAGTTGTTTCATTTACAGCATTGCGTCATCTTTTTAAGAGCATATTATTTTTAATATTAATCTGAAAAGAAACTATTAACTACAACTGTCCAATAAATTCAGTGGTGTAAAAAGTACAATATTTACTTAAGTTTAAGGGGGTAGTAGTGTAAAGTAAATGGAAATATTCAAATAAGTGAGCTTAAAAGTGTACTTAAATGCAGAACCTACTTGAGTAAATGCACTTCCCATGACTGCCTCATCTTAATATCTACGCAGAAAAAAACACAAAAAAACATTCTATGCTGACTGGAAAGAACACAACTAGACATGAAATGATTAAGTCCTCCACAATTTGCAGTAGGTCTATGTAATGTAAGACAGCAGTGACACTTGATGCAGCTATTAAAGGTGAAGTTACTTCAGCAGCAAGCTGTGAGTTTGATCAAACCATGCAGGTGGTATAAACCTTAAGGAGGTCAACAAATCTACTCTACAAATCATACAGTACACATTTCTGACGATTACGAGGCTTCAGCTCATTGATCGGTTTGTCTCTGTGCTTCTTGGAAATAAGGTGACTGGCGCCATTGCGTGGCATAATGGGAAATTGCACAAGTCTGCCTGATAGTCCGAGTTTAGAATCATCTGATACTGGAAGTCTTCTAACCGTGTTCAAGGTTGCCTAGAATTGACTGCTGAAATGCGTTTATTTATTCTAATAATGTTGCACGGACAGTGAGTGAAAGTCGTTTATTATTTATTCCTTTTAAAACTTGCCATTAAGACCAACTTTCTCGTTCCAGTGTAACGTCCCGTCATGCCTCCTTCACCTCTAACCTTTAAATAACCGAAGCAGGCGATATTTCTGTGTAATTATTACAACCTGGTGGTCTTTAATTAAAGTTAAACCCGAACATCCGAGCGCAATGAACATGAATTACTTTAAGTTCATCCATCCCATTTCCTGGACGAAGTTCCCGGAGGAGGGCCAATGGGGAAGGCATGGGAAAGTTCTCCCCATTTTTTCCGATTACATCGATGCTTCTTAAGGAAGGCAAACACACAGCCGCTCGAGCTGCAGCCCGCTACTGTCAGGAGCGGAGGGGGACATTAAAAGTAGTCTACACATAGGTCTGAGGCCAGCGAGCCAAAAAGGAGACAAATCCCGCTTCACGAGAGAGAAAGGTAAGAGTGTTCTCCAATTTGGAAAATCCACAGTTCATGTGATAAAAACACTTCTGTCTCTGTAGCTTTCAATAGTTGTCAATAAGTGAATTTGGTATTGTTTTTAATCCTCCAACGGATCAGAATATTGTGTTTACATTGACTTTTTTATTGACTTTTGGTATAGGCCTACTGTAGGCCTACTTATTATTATTTTATTACCTTCTGTATTCAGAAGTCCAGATGAATTTCTATTGTATTCTATTAGTCTTTCAGTGTAGCAGAATCTTTGGTCCTTGAGGCTTTGAGTTTTATGATTATTGATTTATTTATCCCGTCTTGTTGTAGATGTTTAAAAAAATATATTTAATTCAATTATATATGTATATATATAATAACGTACAGTATCACAGTAACAAGGCTATGGAACTTAAAATGTGAACGTGACCAGTAGTCCTGTAAAAAAGACAGTTGTGACTTTTTGTGGCTGTGGCACTACTGAGTTCTTGATTATAGGGTTTTATTGTAGTTTATACTGATATAGTCTTATTTTATGCTATTTTCTGTTTCCTAAGGTGTTTCTGTAGGCACTATGTGGTATGTTTGGTTGCCCATAGATAACGGTAATGCTCAAGACAATACCCCCAGAAGTGGATCAGTCCAGTTATCATTTTTGTGCCTGTTCAGCAGTCCAGCTTCCCTAACAGTCCATTGTCTTGTCTCATCCTGTCCGAAAAGCTTGTATTTTCACTATTAAGTCATTTATTTTTTTCTCAGGGGGGGGAAGAAATAACAGAAAAACATAAGCAGTCTAAACAAATAGACAAGTGTCACAGCAGTGCCTCAACTCCCCCAAACAGGATGTTTATTCAGATGTGTGTGTGTGTGTGTGTGTGTGTGTGTGTGTGTGTGTGTGTGTGTGTGTGTGTGTTTCCTGACACCGACTGTGTCATTTATCATTAACTACTTTCATCAACCCCCCCTCAATACTTAAGTGAAATCAGTCACTCTGTGATTTGACTCAGCTTTAATTGATTCATAAATAATTGATTCATAAATCCAAAAAGAAAAATGAACACATGGGATAAGGCTTTTTAATGTAAAAGTTTGAGTGGCCGCTCTTGGACTCACTGGTTCCAGTTTTACTGTGAACAGTGAAAGCTTACATTATTTCCATCCGTATTAAATGTTAACTTTAGCACCATGTGTTTTTGTTTTAGTCCGTTTTAGGGTATGGAGGCCTTGTTTTTCCCATGGTGATGATGAGGAGTTGGAGCCCACCCTAAAAACGCTGTGAGCTCATGGAAGAACTAATTACGGGCTGCAGCCAGATACACATGTTCCCCAGTAAAAAGACACCATTATATTGAAAAGGTTGGAGAAACTTTGCTCATTTTTTGCTTATAGAAATCATGAAACACTTTTCATTTGCTGCGCATTTATGACAACCCACCCAATTAGGTGTTAAATGGTGCAAGCCAATGTGTTCAGCCATGTAGCAGTAAATGAAAAGGTGGATTAACTATATGACCTGCATAACAACTACAAGAATCAAATGTTAGTTTGCAAAAGCAGGTAATGTTTTATTTTTGTGCGGGGATTAGGGGTGAGCGATATGGCCAAAAATGTTATCACAGTAAAAAATGTCATATCATTCGATATTGATAATTATCACGATAAATTTTTTTAAAGGCTGATTTTTGCTCCTGAGTGAAAGTTGAAGAAACCTGATAGATAACTATTCTTTATGGTCAGAACATGACCAACACTTGCCAGACAGGTGATCACTTAACAAATCAGAGTAGAACATTCAAAACAATTATGATAAAATGGGGAATATAAGATTTCTGATATACAATCTATATTTAATGAATATGGGTCAGTTTTTATACACTTTTAATATCCATGCTGCAAATTTCACTATTCTACCAATTCTACCAATGGCGGTTTCTGTCACAAAACCACTTTTAAAGGCAGAGTGATTCGATAAAAATTGCATTGTCCTCCTCAAACGAATCTGGTCTTGATTTAGTATCATTAAATTAGTTATATTCTAAAAAATATTGTTTTACAAAAAGGCTAGTTAACTCTGATATCGTTCTTTTTCAAACATTCTTTCATTCTCCCCCATCTGTCCATCCATCCTTCATCTACCAACTGTCCCTCTTAGAAGCAGAGGATGTCCAGAGCTGACTGGTCATTCCTGGAGCACCTGCTGGAGGAGGGCCAAGAGTATTCGACAGGCATTGGCCGCGTCTGGCTCACCGTACTCTTCCTCTTTCGCATGCTGGTACTGGGAACTGCCGCCGAATCTGCCTGGGATGATGAACAAGCTGACTTTGTGTGCAACACACAACAACCCGGCTGCACTCCCGTGTGCTACGACAAAGCTTTCCCCATCTCCCACTTTCGCTACTTTGTCCTCCAAGTCATCTTCGTCTCCACGCCGACCATCTTCTACTTTGGATATGTGGCTATAAGGGCTGGGAAGGACAAGAAAAAGGAGGAGGATAAGGAGAAGAAGCAGGCAGAAGAGGGCGGTGGTGGAAGTAAGAGAGGAGAAACTGTAACAGAAAGGCACAATAACAATGTGACTAAAGACAATGCAGAAGAGAAGGAGAAACAAGAGGTTGGTGGGAAACATAGAAGAGCTGACAAGCCTCCCCCTGAGGCCCCTAAGCTGAAAGGAAGGTTGCTGTGTGCATATGCATTCAGCATCCTGATGAAAGTCTTTCTAGAGGCTGGCTTCATCATAGGGCTGTGGGTCCTTTATAATGGTTTCATCATTGCAGCAAAGTTTGAGTGCACGGGGTCCCCTTGTCCTCACACAGTGGACTGCTTTGTCTCTCGACCCACGGAGAAGACCATCTTCACCATCTACACTCAGGTGATTGCTGTCATCTCCCTGGTCCTCAACCTCTGCGAGCTCCTCCACCTACTCCAGCTTGCCATCGCCCATCGACTGGAGAAACGCTACTGTGCCCAGAGCCAAGACTACCTACCTCGGTCAGAACAGCCGATAACAGCCCAGCAGGAGACTCCAGAGCTCCAAACGGAGGTGTCTTTCAAAGCAGAGAGTCATGTTAACCTCCCCATCCAGGGGGAGGCTACATGCTACCCCAACCCCTGTGAGAGCTACGGGGATCTGGCGATAGAGGTAAACTGGGGACCTGGGGAAGCTGAGAGTGACCTGCTTCCAAGTTATGTGAACTGCATGGGGGCCATGAGGACAACACATTCCCCTAGAGTCCATTATAATAAACAAGCACACCACACTGAGAAAAACACTAAGGGTGCCCATAAGGGAAAGTCAAAGCAGAAGCATTACGTATGAGATGCCCAATCAGATTGGACAATATGTTGTATATGACTCTGGAAGTTTGGTTTGGTTTCTGAGCCTTCCAGTTTTTAATAAATACTATCCTGCGCATGACACTTGACTATCAGGAATGCACGGTGAGAGCTCAAATGAAGAAGAACAACTATTGCACTGTGAACTCGATGCCTTAGAGGCGGGCGGACGTTCAATCAGAGATTTACCAGATAAATGGACCTATTCAAAATGAAGCATTTTGAGAACACTCCCCAAGGCAAAGAAAATGAGACTCCATAGTCTTTAGTGCTGAATGTGACGGTGGGTAAAAAAATGAAAATGAAAGACTAAGGAGGGGCTGCGGATATTGTGTGTATGGGAGAGTACATAGAACCACAATTAAGCATATTCCCCTGAGATTTGCACTGCAACCCCTGGAGTTCTGTGAAGTCCCCTCCTCTCCCCATGGCTGTATTCACACTGTGGAATGTACTGGTCTCTGGATCCTGCTCAGATCCCAAGAGGATAATGACCGTGTTGATGCATGCACGCATGCATGCACGCACACAAATGAACTTTTCAACCTTTTACCCAGTGAGTTTTGGTCACTGGAGTTGGGATTTGGATCGGGGAAGGCATGGGTAGGTAAACAGAAGAGCCAAATCAGGGGAATTCTGGGATTGTAAACGAATTATCATGGCCAGCAACCATAGTATTTTATCTATGAGGAAAGATGGAGAGAGAGGACCACTGCATACTAGATTGCGAGAGCTGAATAATGGAGCAAACACAAGCATGTTGTTGGAAAATCAAACCATTTAGAGACCTTGGTTGAGAACTCAAAAGATGCATTAGTGATTGCACAATTAATGGACGGAACGCGGTACAGAAATGTGCAAACTTAATAAAAAGGAAATGTCTAATTATGTGAAAACTGTATTTAATGTTTAAAGTATTGTGAATGAATGCCAGTGTTAATATTTATTATTTTATGGAAAAATAAAGTTAAAAAGTACCATCAATTAATGATGATAATGATGTCAATTTATGTAATGTAATTATTATATAATCATTCAGATACTGCATTATTCACATTCAGTTCATTCCCTACAAGTTGTGGACATGTGATTTTATCTCTTTTCCTTTCTGAATGTAGGGATGAGATTTCTGTGTGGGGAAAATGTCTCAGAAGTGCGTATTGCCTCTCTGTCCAGCCATACACTTTCCACTAACCAAATACTGTCACAATACAGAGGCACTGAATCACTCAAGAGAAAGCACTTTGGGAATAATAGAAAGACGGAGGTGTGGAGAAGAGGATGAGCCTTACAGGGTATCATGAGTATAACCTCCTGAGGGCAAAAAAATAAGGGAGGAACAACTGATTTTATGGCTGTATTCAAATCTGTAGCTCTGGTCCTTTTATTACTCTCTACAGGGGAGATTATCAATTATATGCCAGTAAAAGTTCATATAAGGTGGAATGGTACTTTATGCTGGCTCTTTTTAATATCCCGCGGCGAGTTCTGACTGTTAACGCTGTTTTTCGTGGAAAGCAATTGATAAAATCCAGATCTCAGTACCTTCAACGAAGGTGCTCGCCCAGGCTTGGAATGAATGTGGCCATATGTCTTTTCAGGGCGGCAGCCACAGCGCTCTGCAATACGGCACTCATTTCCAGCAATTTACTGAACTGTCTCCATGACGATAAGCAGTTATCTATGGCAGGAAAGGGGGTTTATGGGAAATTTAAGTGAGACAGGTTCTCATAAAACAAACAGCTTGAACTGTGTGAGGCCAAACAAGCAGATAAAAAACAGAAATTTAAAAGAATCTGATGCTTTTTCATCCTTTGCTGCATGTCTGCTGTCAATTTAATAATAATAATAATAATAATAATAGGGAAGACTATTCCTCAGTCCTCAGAGTGGAATGTGTTTTCATTCTTGGGGCTGTCTCTCCCTATATCAAGGATAAATTGGCATATATTGTTGGGAGAACAATCCAAATAGAGCCTGCTGAAGCTGCCCAGTTCAGTGTCACAAGAATTTGGCTGGCATCCCCATGCAGTCTTGTTATCTCTGTGCAAGTGGGTGGGTGCATGTGTGTGCACTTGCGTGCAAGTGTCCATGTGATTGTTCGTATGTGTATTTTTCACAAAAAGCCAGGGGGTCATGGAGCAGATTGCACAAGGCGACACATATCAGCCCTCTGCTGCCAACCAAAGCCAGCAGCGGAACAGTGGAGCTCCCTTTGGCATCTGTCTTCCTTAGAAGCGATCGACCCGGAGAGGCCCAACGCCCTGCTCTATTCTTTCCACAGAGTAAACTCTCATCTCCTGTTCAGTAAAGCCCATACAAACCTCTAGAATGAAAACAACAGTGCAGGTTATTTTCTGCTCCAACAGCCATTTTTTCCCTCTACAGTCAATATCTGCCCCTCAGAGAAATTTTAGCCCCCTACCAGTGCAGATGAAAGTGATGTTTTAACTACATGCTCCTCTGTCAGGACAACAGGACATTAGTCAGATTTTCTCCCATTCATTGGTTTGATTACCTAACAGTCATGTCTAGACTATTTCCTAAATTCAGGGCAATCAAATCAGACACACACTGCTTTTGGATGATATTCCAATAAATGCTTGACAGTAGACATATTTGCTTATGTAAAGCTGTGCAAACAAAATGGGTGGGAGTCATTCGCTGAAGGAGCCCAGTCTGTGTGACGGGTCATCTTTAATGGTTATACATGCAACCTCTCGGATCAACTGCTATTCTGACTGTGTTTCCTGACATTGTTGAAGTCACTGCTGATGCATTTCCTCATTCTGTTTGGTGTAGCCACATGTTGCTGATCACACACAGAGAAAAGCAATTTTTTTGTTTGGTGAATTAGTGTACACACACACACACACACACACACACAAGCACGCCACTATACACAAGCTTTTGGACTGTAAGGCAGTTCAAAGAGCCATCAAGTAGCCTCCGGGCTCCCGCAGGTCTTATGAAAGGCCAACTGTCATGCCCAGAGGCAACTCTCCTTTAGAGAAGGTCTTACAGCCAGGCCCTGTACCAGGCTCTGGAGGGTCTTTAAAGGGTCCATGTATGTACCAGGCCTGCCCAGGTTGCTCTGTCGTGTCATACTTCCTACCAGCTGTACTTCCTAAAGCCCTGCGTATCTCTAGGAAGCACCGTGAACTGGCAGAGAAACCACTCACACACACATTCAAGAAGTTAGGAATGACCAACATGACCTCATGTCACAAAACTCAGGGACAGGCAGGGCTTAAAATAGCAGCTGACAGGGTGAATGAGGTTATTAAAGTTGTGCAATATCCCTTCATTCGGATGTAAATGGAAATAATGTGCGTCACATGGCAAACACCACTTTTCAGGATTTAGTGCTGATGTTATAGGTGTATGTATGTGTAAAAAGCATCCAGTGTTGTGTGTGCCAACTCTTTGTTTCACTCAATGTACATACACACAACACAGACACACGACTTTCTCTGTATCCATAACAATGTCCCGTTCAAGCGGCCAGTCCTTAATTTAGGCATTTGTGCTACTCAACAAAACAACACAGAAATGCTTTGAGCAGTTCCTAAATTTAAACTCTGGACAGGAAGTGGGTCTGTATCTGTTTCCTGTTCCAGTATTGTTTCTCCCCAAGGATTGGTCGTTTGGGATTGTTCACCCTGACAATGGGGCTGCAGTGGGCATTGTTTTGTCCTGGCTCCCCTGTGTTTTGTTGACCTGATGTCATGACCGCTCCATCAAAGGCCAGTGAAGGATGAGGGAAATGGGCAGGGTGCCGGCTGTGGGGCTGGAGTCAATTAAGAGGGCTGGTACCACTTATAGCTCACAGAGAGTGTGTGCTTGTGTTTTATTTGGTGGTCTCTCTTAGGCTACCAGGTAGGTTTTAGGATATGGTGTACCACAATTGTGATAGGAGTGAGTGGAGAGCAGGGTCTTTTTGCGATAACGTCTGGGTATTTCTTTTAAAAGCTGCACTAATCAACATGTTTACATTAACAATGAGTCTAATGATTACATGTACTGTGAAAGGGATCGCCCTCAGCTCTATGGAGCGTTTCAACGTCTTTCAGCTCATCGTTTTGATTTCACAACTTTACTGTTTTGGCTTACTGCTCTGTCAAAGTTAGCAACTACCTGGTGAACGTAGTGGAACATGTAGCAAGTAGAGATAGGCAGATGATACAGAAACTCTGAATCTTGTTTAATTCCGGTGAAGCGCACTGCTTCAGCACATTGTGCCGGAGATTGTGTCGAATGAAGAATATCATGTGACTGAAAGCACCTCATTTAGTGTGACATAAACTGTGATCAGTACATTAGTGGGATCACACATAAGAGAAAATAAATTTTAATAACAATAAATACATTTTTTAATAACATTTAATATTTGGTTGCTTGACCCTTGCTTGCAATAACTACCTCAATCCTGCGACCCATCAGCATCACCAAACTGCTGCATTCTTCATTTGTGATGCTATTCCAGGCTTTTACCACAGCTTCTTTCAGTACGTGTTTGTTTCGGGGTGTTTCTCCCTTCAGTCTCCTGTTAAGGAGGTGAAATGCATGCTCTATTGGTTTAAGTTCAGCTGATTGACTTGGCCAGTCTAAAACCTTCCACTTTTTCCCCTGATGAAGTCCTTTGTTTTGTTAGCAGTGTGCTTTGGGTCATTGTCCTGCTGCATGATAAACTTCCTCCCGATTAGTTTCAATGCATTTCTCCGTAAATTGGCAGACAAAATTCATTCTGCTGCTACCAACATCAATAAATATTAATGAGCCTGTTCCAGAAGCAGCCATGCACGCCCAAGCCATGACATTACCTCCACCACGCTTCACAGATGAGCTTGTATGCTTCGGATCATAAGCAGTTCCTTTCTTTCTCCACACTTTGGCCTTTCCATCACTTTGGTAGAGATTAATCTTGGTC